>NW_008614133.1:43736-56824 GCF_000691845.1 Merops nubicus | reverse complement strand
AAATAAATAAAATAAAATAATAAAATACTGCTAATTTGCCAATCAAAGCAGAGTATGATAGTGAGAAATAGAATAAGATCTTAACACCACCTTTCCCTCACCTCTCCGTTCTTCCCAGGCTCAGATCTGCTCCCGATTTCTCCACCTTCTCCCCAAAAGTGGCATAGGGTGACAGGGAATGGGGGTTGCAGTCAGTTCATCATGCCTTGTCTCTGCAGCTCCTTCCTCCACCAAGGGAGGACTTCTTACATTCTTCCCCAGTTCTGGCATGGTGTCCCTCCCATGGGAGACAGTTCTCCATGGGCTTCTTCAATGCGATTCCTTCCCATGGGCTACATAAACTTCACAAACTGCTCCAGTGTGGATTCTTTCCATGGTGTGTAGTCCACCCAGTGAGAGATTGCTCCAGCATGGGCTTCCCTTGGAGTCATAGCCTTCTTCAGGTGCAGTCACCTGCTGTGATGTGAAGTCCTTTACGGGCTGCAGGTGGAAACCTGCTGTACTGTAAACGGGCTTCAGGGGCTCAGCCTTCTATCTCACCCTAGGCTGCAATGGAGTCTGCTCTGGTGCACCCCCTCCCCTCCTTCTTCACTGGCCTCAGTGTCTGCATAGCTCTTTCTCTCACACCCCTCTCCTCTTCAAAACAAGTCACTCAGAAGGTTTCTCTCCTCTTAAGTATCTTATTGCAGATATGGTTCCATCAGTGCTTGTTGGCTTGGCCTCAGCCATAAGTGAGTCCAACTTGGAAATGGGGGAGCTTCTAGAGTCTTCTCACAGAAGACATCTTTGTAGCCCCCCCAGTACCGAAACCCCCACCAGACACAAGCCTAACATGAGTCCTAAACTTTTTTGCCTCCCTTCAGTTCTGGTAATGTCGCTTAGGGTCTTTAAACTTGTCGATGTTACCTGTTTACATCAGATAATAGCAGACACCTTTTAAGTTGAAGATCTAATTTTTGCCAACAAAGCTTCATTCAGTTGTCCAGTTTATGAGGAACTATGGGTGTCTGGACAAGGGACACGCTAACAGAACTTCTCTTGTGCGCTCAATGTGATACCAAGTCTGGATGATCAGATGCTGCCTGTCACAGTCAGGCTTCAAAGACTTGACCTTCCTAGAAAGTGCAAGGCCTGGCAAAGAAGTTAAAATGTGTATAATACACTAAGGAGTACTGAGGAATTGTACAATTGCACTGCAGAGAGCTGGAAATGTCTTCACTCTGGAGTGGTTGCCTTCCCTGGAACCATTACTCATTTATTTACCTTACCATGTGTTACTCTGCAGCCTTTCATCTTCTGCAAAGAACATTTCTTTAAAAGATATTAATTTTAAGTGGGGGTATTCTATTTTTGATACATCCATTTCATATCATTAGCATATCAACCTGCAGTGCTGGGGTGTATTTTTCTTTTTTTTTTTTTTTTTTTAGCATATCAACCTGCAGTTGTGGGGTGTTTTTTTTTTTTTTTTTTTTTTTTTTTAAATTTTCGCTTTCTCATATCTGCAACTGACTGTCACTATGGCAGCTTTCCTCCATATGAGTCAGAAGAGGGGCTGATTCCTCAAGTCATCTGTTTCTTCCATGTGTCAGCTGGCAGCTGTACACCAGCAAGGGTGGAACAAATCAATCTGCTGCAAATTCTGCTCTGGGGCTCCACTGGCAGGAGAGGCATGGGCTTCTCCCACACCGCTGAGGATGCTGAGGAGCTGAGAGGAACAGATTACACTAAAGACACTGATTTCTACCTCCCGCATCCCTGAGCACAGCCCTAGCTGCGGTCTGAAATTGTGTTCAGCCACCTTATGCCACGTTCAGTGTAACAACCTGACTGTCAGGAGGTGAATGAGGGATGCCCGGCAGGGCAGGTGACCTTTCCTGTGAGGGCGTTGGTGCCCTCAACACTATGGGAAACAGCTGCCACAACAGAGCAGTGGGCTGCTGAGGGCTGCCCCCATCCACCCTTCTAACATCACTTCGTGTGTCTGCAGACGCAGAGTTGCAAGGGAGGGTATGGAGACGCAAAATCTGCCAGTAACCTTCTTCAGAAGGAAAATAAGACTTTCCTTCCTGGATCTCTGTAATGAATTACAAAAATATTATTCACCTAATAGTTATTGCAGAGGGAGGTTTGAAAGGATGGTCAGACTTGTGGGAGAAACATTTTTTCCTTGCCTCTCCTGGGTCGGATTGGTGTTATCCTGTGGATAATTGCCTGAACAAGATAATGGACTAACCAAAGTTTCCTTAATTTGCTGGCAGCAATCATTTTGTTCATGAAATCTAGTGTTATGAGAGAAGAAACAAAGATGTATATGAGTCAAAAAAAATGGTAATAATTGAGTATTTTTGGACCAGGGTTTAGACTCTGCATGGAAGAACACCTGGAAACAAATAGTATGTGTGTGTATGTGCATGTACACATGTATGTATGTGTATGTCTGTGATGTAAAGTGTTTGAAGTCATTACACAGTAAAAACATAGTAAGAGATTTACGCCATCAAAAGATTCCTTCAGCAGTCAGGCAAATAATACTTAAAAAACAAAAAAGGTTAAACAACCTTTTACAACTCTACCAATTTTTTTTCTGGCTGATTACTCCGTGCTTTCCAGAGCTTTTCCTTTGCTGGCAGGGTGCTATGTGGTGGCAGGATGATAGGAGCAGCAGGCTGTCCACAGTCAGCTTGGCCTGAGCGTGGGGCACAACTGTGAGAGGTTCCCAGGCAGGCAGGGGCAGTCACTGTGTCAAGCCCTTGCTTTACATGAGTGTCTGCTAGTTTGGAAGGAGCGTATCTGGAATGGACCAATGCAAGTGAAACTGCAATGCATGACAGCCTTTACTTTAACTGTTGTTCATAGGATGGCAGATTTATCTCAGAGTGGGAAGGAAAAAAAATGGTGAAGCTAGCTGGAGCATGTTTGTCACTCAAGGCCTGCGCTTCAGGCTGTTTCAGACTATACCTCCTTGCAGTCTGTGCTGTTGAATACAGAGCTGGCTTCAGGGCTACATAAATAAGTTTGAATACAGCTCTGTCCTACTGGCAGAAGGTCAAGCAAAATGCTAATTCATGAGATAACCACAGAGAAGCCATGGAGCTGAGTGTAGATGCTACCACAAGCTCCAACTTCTTTGTGTCATTCACCATCCAGCTCCAAGCCAGACAACTTTTCTTATTCCACCAACCTCTGTCTTTGCCCTTCTTAATGCACATGGCATGGTACATATTTTCCTTATGTCCTCTTACAGGATAAGAATCATACCAACACAGCAAACCCCTGCAGTGCCTTCAGATCTCACTGCTCTGATAGTTGTCAATGGTTATTGCCTTCCCCACTTCACTGTGAGGTGTCTTTTAGAACTACCCCACCCTCATGAGCAGTTTAACATGCAGGATGGTGAAGTGGGCACTGAGACATGAGCAACATCATCTTCTGCTGACTTCCTGGCAGCTTCCAGTGTGCAGCAGTGCTGGAAATGTCTTAGCCTGGTGCAGTGAGAGCCACAGCTCTCAGACATCTGGGTGTCTGTTTTGAGGTCATGCTTGTGTGTGATTTTCCAGTGGCATCTGATACATCATGTATAGCACTGGACATTCGGTGTCCAAGCAGGTGCTACCAGGTAAACCAGGCCATTATTTGATGCTGGTCCCTGAAGAAAAGAAAGGAGTAAGGCTGGATGCAGGAGTGCTGCAATGGTGTCAGGACAGAGGGGTGGAATATTTGTAGCCCACCACCTCACAGAACAGGGATGAGAGACTGCTCTTGTGTATCACTGTAGGTCCATGTTCCCTACAACTGGAGGGAAGAAGAAAAAGCGTTGGGATCAAACCTGATGCAAATCTGGTCCTTTAGTCTTATGTTTATATGAGGGATGTTCTAGATACATTGCCAAGCAGCACAATGTCTTTGGAGTCTGCAGTAAATTCACAGCAGTCAGCCCATTAGGTTTACAGAAAAGGATTAAAAGTTATTGCGAAATTTCCCAGGGGATACTGTTATATAGAGGCTTAAGTTCGTCTTAGTGTGGAGGCAGAGTACAGCCCTCAAAGGAACACTTTTTATTCTTAAATTTTTGATGTAGCAACTTCTCTGGAATATATCTGCAGTTTTCCTGGCTCTAGTTTTCTCTGTGGTTTTCTTCTGTGTTTGGGGAACCGGGCGCTGTGGTTTTGGGTGTGATTTTTGAGAAGTGTTCTTACTCTGTGAGGAACATACTAGTATCCTAACAGAAATAAAATGAGTTATATGATATTATGCAAACTTTGTAGCTTTGATTTCTGTTTCTTTACAAAGTCATCCTACAAACTTTGACATGTGCTGCCTCTCAGAAGACAAGCTCCTACAAAAATTATTAAATGATATGTAATAGTAATTACTTGAGTTACTTCATACACTCACTAGCAAGTCAATACTTTCCTGTTTCCTAGCAAATATAGCTATTGATTATACAGACGGGCAAACAGGAGTTCATAGGCTAAAAGCTTTTGAGAATAGATTTTTCTCGAGACATCAAATATTGATTGGTTTGCTAAATATGTATCAATAGATAGTTAATAAAATATGCTTGTGATTCTGTAACAGCAGAGGAAATAGAAATGTTTCAGTTTATAGGAAGCCAAGGTCATATTAAAGAGACTATAGTACCTTTTACTTTTTTGCTGAAAACACCTGCAGGGTAGACATATTTCCAGTGCTGAATGAAAATGCATAGGGTACTTGTGCATGCCAGGCTGAGAGGGCCACTGTACCAGCGGACAGGGGAGGAGGATTAATTTCTTGACACTTCAAGTACCAAGAAAAAAAGGCAGATAGGAAGCAAAGAAGATTCCTTTTTTGAAAAACAGCTGAAGGACTGATGAACTATATCAGCAGAGGAATTTTCACATTCATGCTGTATGTTTGCTTCAGTATAGACAGACAGGGACAGACTGGTGCTTTTATACTCTGTCTTTCTGAAGAAGTCTGCTTAGCTTTAAGACTTCCTGGTGAGTGCATGTCTCAGCCACGATTTACACGTCCAGGTTCATTCAAGAGCTGTTGGCCCCTAGATGGACCTGTGGGACTACATCCAGACCAGCAGCAAGAACTGAGCCCTCGCTGGTTGACAAAGTAGAGGCAGCAGGTGGGTAGCAGGGAGTGGTTCCCCTTCACCCAGGGACATCCAGTGTGTTAGACAGAGAGAGGACTTCCTGCAAGGAGGAAGGAGCTGCTGAGCAAGCTAGGGGGAGAAGACCAAGATAACACCCCACAGAGACATCCTGTCCCTGTAAGTGTCTGTCCTTTCTGGCTGAGGAAGCAGCTCACAGTTACTCTCTTCAATCCCATCTAGGTGGTCTGCAGCATCACAAGACCCTCACATCCTTTTGTGGCAAAACCTTACCCGGAATAATGTATTCTTTCTCAGATGGAGATTTCAGTGGAAATGTACGCTTTCCAGCAGAAATGCTGTATGCTACCTGCTTGAAGTTGGGATGCTGGCTAGGAAAGTTGTCCCATCCTCATGGGGAGGTCTAAACTAGGTGGTTGTTATCTGCCCTTTTAGACAGCAAATAATGCTTCATTGCCTGCTACCGGTTTCACTGTTAACAATTTTCTGGAAAATACTGCAGTAGCTATAAATAGAATCATAGAATCATAGACTCATAGAATTGTCAGGGTTGGAAGGGACCTGAAAGATCATCTAGTCCCAACCCTCCTGCCATAGGCAGGGACATCTCCCACTAGATCAGGTTGTTCAGAGGTCCATCCAGCCTGGCCTTAAAAACTTCCAGGGATGGGACTTCCACCACCTCCCTGGGCAACCTGTTCCAGTGTCTCACCACCCTCATGGTGAAGAACTTCTTCTTAATGTCTAATCTGTATCCACCTACTTCTAGTTTTGCCCCATTCCCCCTAGTCCTATCACTGCCCGACATTCTAAAAAGTCCCTCCCCAGCTTTCTTGTAGGCCCTCTTCAGGTACTGGAAGGCCACAATAAGGTCACCCCAGAGCCTTCTCTTCTCCAGACTGAACAGCCCCAACTCTCTCAATCTGTCTTGATAGGGGAGGTGCTCCAGCCCTTGGATCATCCTTGTGGCCCTTCTTTGGACATGTTCCAGCACTTCCGTATCATTCTTGTAATGGGGTTGAGGTTTCTATTCTAGATTCAGTTTTGCTCCTTAATAACAATGTGCAATAGATTTGCCAAACATAGCACTCTCCAGGCTAAATTATACTTGCTCAGTTTGATGTAGAAAAATCTTAAATACATATAAATAATACCCATTTGGCACAGTTTAGGTTGTAGCTTTCTGGACCACTTTTGTGGTGGTGTGCCAGACAAATCTAAGATTTTTAGGAGAAGCATTAGCTGTAAATTGGAAACAATTAACAATAAGAGTGTAAAAATACTCCTTGAAATAATTTTGCTTAGAGAGCAAATACATGTGGAAGCAAGTACCCACCCCTTGCCAGAGGAAGGTTTAGGACTGATTATGTTTTAAGCCTGAGGAAATCCATTCATTAGAGATTATATAGTTTTAAAAATACACCTGATTCTCACTCTCATGGACCTGTCTGTTTGCTGATTTAGGTTTTGTAATCTGCCACTAGAGACAATGTCTCCACAGCCTGTTGTGATACCAGGCTGTTAATTGACTGCAGTGTGAAAGGACGAGGATTAAGAAAGAGTCTGGGCTATGAAGCAGGCACACCAGGGAAGAGAATGAATTTGTGTACTACCACTTGCTCCAGTCCCTAGGTAAATAGGCCTGCATTCAAAAGAAGATAAGACTCCTGTCAGCCTCTTTTGGTGCATTACTCAGGAAGCAGAAGCATGACAAAGAACACAGCAGCTTTTGTTTGAAGGCTGGCAGTGGCTGTGCAGCCAAAGGCCGTGGGGTTGGTTTGAGTCTGTAGCAAAACCAGTCTCCTTATGTCTGTCCTGTGCACTGGCATGTCTGTGCTATCTGAGCACAGCAGGAACCTCTTCCCTCTGATATCCTTTCTTCACAAAAACAGAAGCTTGTAGTTAAACCACCCAGAAGAGTTTTGCATCTTTCCAGCAGTATCCAGGCAGCTCACTGCTTACAGAAAACTGCTAATGCAAAGGCTGTTGATTGTAACCAGATGAACAGTGCCAAACCCCAGAGTGTGACTTGGCATTCCCAGTCCCAAGAGAAACTGTGTTCCCTCATGTGGTTGTATTAGGCACAGTGCCACCCATGTTTTCTGGGCTGTGCACCAGTTCCTGAAGTCCATTAGACCTTGGAGACTTAACTGGACTGGCTCCTGGTGCAGCACTGCACAGCTCAGAAATCTCTAATTCCTCTTTGCTATAGTATATATATGTAAAACTCATTGCAGAGGTGCTGGGATGAGCAGCTATGAGAAGGCAAACAAAAATGATAGGGTAAACACCGAGCAGCTCTATGGTGTCTGGTAGGACTGGACTATGTCTGTCTCTGTATGTCTATCTGCTATGTCCCATGTTGCTGCCCTTGGGGCTTATTTGTACCACTCATCCTGTGTTCCTCTGCTGGCACAAAGGGGCTTACAGGTAGTAGGTTATTCCTTGGGATTTGATTCCTCCTCAAGTTTTTCATTCACCATGCAACTCTGCAGGCTTGGAGAAAAGTGACTGGTAAGCTGCCCGGCAGAAGAGGTCCTTGAGGTGTTGTTCAACAGCCAGCTAGATATGAGCCAGCAGTGTTCCCAGGTGGCCAAGAAGTCATTGATCAGGAATAGTGTGGCCAGCAGGACTAGGAAGTGTTCCTCTCTCTGTACTCAGGACTGGTGAGGCCCCACTTTGAATGCTGTGTTCAGTTTTGGGCCCCTCACTACAAGAGGGACATTGAAGTGCTGTCCAAAGAAGAGCAACAAAGCTGGTGGAAGATCTAGAGAACAAGTCTTAGGAGGAGCAGCTGAGGAAACTGCAGTTGTTTATCCAGGAGAAATGGAGGCTGAGGAGACCATATCGCTCAACTACCTGAAAGGAAGCTGTAGCAAGGCAGCAATCAGTCTGTTCTCCCATGAAGCAAGCGATAGGACAAGAGCAAATTATCTTGGGATGTGCCAGAGGAAGTTTAGATTGGATATTAGGAAATGTTTCTTCACTGAAAGGGTTGTAAAGCACTGGAACAGTGGCCAGGGAAGTGGTGGAGTCCCCATCCCTGGAGGTATTTAAAAGACATGTAGGTGTCATGCTTAGGGACATGGTTTAGTGGTGACCTGACATTGCTGGGTTAACAACTGGACTTTATGATTTTGAAAGTGTCTTCCAAACAGAACGATTCTATGATTTCATGATTCTATGATTCCCACTTCCTCCCTAGCCTCAGGCTGAGCGGCAGAACTTGGTCTTCTGCTATTCCTGAGCAGCACTGCAGAGAGTGGCAGTGTTGAACTCAGGGGAGGTTTTGCATCACCAGCTGTCACTCTGGCTTCCTCACATGTGAAGAGAATTCCATGCACATGAGAACAGCAGCAGCAGAAGAGATGGCAGGAGTCAAAGAAATGGGGAAAAAAAAACCCAAAACCAAAACCCAGCTTGCTTGGTGCCCTGTGTCACAGCAGCTGGGTCTCCTCTGTCCTCAATCTCCCTGTAAGAGTTACATATGGATCTTTTTGCAACGCACAGGGTTCATAAAACAGTAATGTTCCTGCATGAATATTTCAGTTAGTCTGTCAGATTACAGACACAGTGATTTTTGTTCCCTATAGTCTCATCACTATGCCTTTTTTCTCTGATTGCAGATGGTATGTGGTGCAGCTCTACTTTTCTTTTGTGATCCTGGGCAATGGCTTCTGCAAGAATTAGTGATACCAGAGTCTCTGTTTCCTAATTTCTGGATGAATTATGAACTGACATTCAGTGGTGAGTTCCTTGGCTCTTTTTACAAAATCAGGTATTACTTATTGTCAACACCAGCACCAGAAAAGTCTTCTTGCTTAAGAAATCTGACACATTTTCTCACTTCCACTTTTGGCAGTCATGGCCTTGTCGGAGACACTGAGTCCTTGTGATTTTTGTCAAAGTAATTTGTTGGGAGATCATTGCAACCTTAACATCTCTGTGGTGTCCATGCAGAGT
The DNA here is from genome assembly GCF_000691845.1 of Merops nubicus. Classification (NCBI taxonomy): domain Eukaryota; kingdom Metazoa; phylum Chordata; class Aves; order Coraciiformes; family Meropidae; genus Merops; species Merops nubicus. The sequence continues at coordinate 47,754 of NW_008614133.1, read as the reverse complement.
AATTTTCAGCAGCACAAAGGCTGCTCTCATGTCTGTCTCGGTTGGCGATTTGCATGTCTTGTTCATGGCTGAGCTCTAGATTTGCTACTTTTCGTGATGCTCCAGCTGACAGTTTATACAGACTTTTCAGTACTTTGCCTAGACATTGTTTTTAGCATTGTGTGGCTTCCAGGACCTGGCAGATGTCTATTGCTTTTTTGCAAGTACAAATCTGTGTCACTTAATAACCTCTCTCGCTTTTGCCAGTCACATGGAAAACAATTTTGTCTCTAAGCATATAATTTTCAGTACTTTCAGACACTTACTGCTGCTTATTCTGTCCCAGTTTGGCTATACACTTGTCCCTCCCATTTGTTCCAACATGATGAGGCAAAAATTGGTGCTGCTCAAATACAATGTTCATTTTAGGGTTACAGAATTTCCTAGGTGTGTCCAGCAAAACGCATGTGTCTTCTAGCTGCTCTGATGATAGTGTGTGTTGATAGACTTCAGAAGCTTCTTCACCCACTGTGCAGGGGAAAAATAAGACAAAACACTGCTTGAAAGTTTTATTCTATTTTACTTAACTTTCAAGCTTTTATCATGCAGGTAAAAGCATTGATCCCATTTCTTCAGTTCTCTGCTGCAACTCAAGAACTGTAGTGTCTGCCTGAGTAAGTCGGGGACACACTGCTTTACTTTCAGGGTACACAACTGTTTTTGTGGATCTCCCTCTCTTTTATTTTTAAACCACATTCCGGAATCCCATGGCGCTTAGTATGAATATTGTCAGTATGATAATACTAATTAAATGTGGAGCTGTTACTTTTGCTAATGCTTCTCCAGCTAGTGACTGAAAAGTAATATCCTTCTTTTGGCTCTGGTCATAATCCCCCCTTTCCTTACTACTCCCTGCTTAGTATTTGCCTGCAAACTAAGAATAAACAGTGAGCTGGTGCTGCCACCTCTGTACAGTTCTCTGCACAGTGGACCTAGGAGTAAGGGCCTCCACCTCAGGGCCAAGGTGGTGCCCCCAGCCCTATGTATCCTACAGTCTGAAGGCAGCAGGGTGAGAACACAGCAGTGTACAAGCAGGGTGGAGACTCGGTCTCAGCCCAAAGCTGTTTAAGTCTTGTGGAGAGCAACATGCCATCCCACTGCACCAAGCTAGAGAGACATGGAATAATCTCTGCAGGATACAGGGAGGGAAGCAGAGTGTAACCACTTCCTCATCTGCCTCCCAGCTGTGGAGGAAATAAGTGGCAGCAGCAGAGTATTGCACCTTCATTGGTTCATGAAGTGATCCTGCCAGAGAGATATAATGGGTAAAAATACCAAATCCAGAGTTTCTGTTCAGGATGCAAAAGCAAAAGTAGCAGTCATACACTAGACAGGTGCAAATACCTTTGGCCAGGCAGGGAAGGAAGGCAAACTTTACCTTTAGCAAGAGAAAGTAGTGCCAGTGTGCAGCCTTGCACACACACTTTGCTGATAGCAAACAACAGATACTGCCCTGTCTCTGGATTGTCAATGACCTCAGTTGCAGAAACAAACAAACAAAAAAACCAACAAAAAAACCCCAAACAGCCAAGGGCTTTTATCAATAACAGTATTCTCCTTGTTTGGATCTGGCTCTGTCTGTAAGAAATTTAGTTGAATCAACTGCATAGTGAGGAATAAAGGTTGTGGGAAAGAGAGGTGCATGTGTTCCTTTTGGGAAATTCTCTTGTGTAGTAAGTGTTTCTCCTTTTCCAGAGGGTTTGCGTTTCTGCTCTGATGGCTGTGAGAGCTCCAGCTAAGGCTGGCAGCACTGTGGGGAGCATGGTGCTGTGCTCTCAGTGTGGCTAGGCTGGCACCAGAGGGGCTGCAACTGCTCCTATCCTGTCATGCCCTTTCTCCTTTGCAGCCTCACTGTATGGACTAGATGACCTTTTGGAGGTCCCTTCCAGCCCAGGCATTCTGTGATTCTATGGGGCTGGCTGCAACCAGCATAGAAGCTACAGGGTGAAACCTCAGCAGGGGTAGCCATGTTTGGCCACCACTGCCTCCCACCCATGGCTGGGGCATTGTCCCTGTGTTGGGCAGGAACAGCTCCAGCAGGTGCATCTTTCTCACAGCTTGGTCTACTGTAAGGATGCTTCCAGTACGATGCAGTCCCACCTCCCCAGGCAGAAACACCAGCCATGAAGGAATGAGGTCAGGTTTATGCTCTGCACTCTTGGAAGAGAGTATAAGAGAGGTCAAGGTTTAGTAAAGATGCTCAGTGGTTTTCATGTGTCAAGGAAGGCCTTACCAAGGTGGAGTAGCCGCTGTTAGGCATTTCTTTTAGGTGTCTACAGAGAGCCCTACCACAGCCTATGACTAAGTGCTGCAGCAAAACATTAGTCTGGAGGAAATACTATGCTAAGAGGTCACGTTGCTGTAGCACCCATGCTCTGGCTGTTTCATTATTTTGCTTAAGTTGTGAATTTGTATTAAATCCATTGCTGGTCCTCTCCTTTTCTTTTTGCATCTCCCTGTGTCTTCCTGAAAGACACATCATGTGCACACAGAACCTATTACTCCCATGTTATAGAGGTTTTCTGCAGAAACAGAGGTGGGTGTTGGCAGCACAGGAGTGATGGTGCAAGAATACCTTTCAAGTGATTTAGATGTCTAAGAAAGGCTTATGGTTGCAATTTCAGATGATGACATATTATTTAATAGTGACCCTAGTGATGGTTTGAAGAAATTAAAATTAGTATGTGATTTAGAGGGAAGGAGCAACTTAACTGGAGCTATCCCTGAAAAAAAGTGCCTAAACAGCCAGCACACCAGGTGAAAGCATTCATGTACCACGAGGTGACAGGGCCATGAGATGACTTGGGATCTGTGTACATGGGGAGAAGATGATAGTTCTCTCTGCCAGAGTTCAGACCTCTTGGGAAAACACAGAGACAGGTAGTCTAGGTTCACGGTGTTGTTAATATAGCAGCAAGGCTTTGGGTTGAGAGCTTGCTTTTCACCAGAAATCTCAGGGTGCAGACAAGCATCAGTTATCTCTGTCAAGCCTCTTGCAGAGCATAGCTTCTATTCTCTTTCTGCACAATAGATAGCCATTAGTACAAGCCAGGACTGACTGAGATCTCAGACAAACTCTGCCATCCTTGGGATTGTCTCTGCTGCCCTTTTCCCCTCCCTATGCAACTTCTCTCATGATGAAGAAGTCGATGGTGGGGGAGGGTAGTGTGAGGACATATTACATAACCTTGTTCTGCATTCGTGTTGCTAGTGGTTACCTCCTGAAGACTAGTATTACCATACCCATTCTAAGTCCCTTGACACCTGTACTGCTGAAGTGGAATAAGGCTTTATACTATTATCAGATTAGTCACTGAGCACATTTGGAATGCACATAGATTAGTCATTCAAAAGAGAGCTTCAGCTTTCCTGGTGGGTCAGGAAGAACTTGATTCTCCAGGGCCCTCCCATGTAGAAAGAATAGCAGCTGCAGCCTTTACGTGTCCCCAGGAACAGACAATGAGAGTCTTCCTGTGTCATGATGCTTTTTTTCTGGAAGAACCAGCAAACACCAGTGTTTCATCTCAAACTGAATGGGTAAAATTCAGAACGGCTTTGGCATCACTCTGATGAGGACACTGGAAATAGCTGTGGGCACCTAAAGGAGAGACAGATGGGAAGGATGGCAGAATTACAAGTGAGACAGGCAGAAATTAACTCTTCAGATCCCTGAGCATGGAAACAGAAACACCTTCAGCAACAACACTGGTTCAGCTGTAGGAAACCATTGTACTGGGGTGCTTCATCTTTAGTTCCCTTGCTCACCTCTCTGATAAATGTATTTTCTGCTCCTTGCAGTATTCAAGTGCAAGGAAAATCTAACCCCATATAGAAACCCAAGCCATAGGGCAGCTTGCAGACACTGGTCAACTGCGTACAGTTGAATTCCTTTCTGAGTCCTATGATGCAGCCAAGCTCACCACAAGTGTCTGTAGAAGCTTGTTCTGTCAGTGGATTTCTTGCTGTGATTTTCAGCAGG
>NW_008614133.1:12214-43705 GCF_000691845.1 Merops nubicus | reverse complement strand
GATCAACCTTCAGTTTTCTGTTTTCATTGTGACTGACAAAAAAGGCCTGAATGGGGAAGTAAAGGTTGAGGAGGCCTAGGCTGTAGTGACCATGAGATGGTGGAGTTCAGTACCAAACAAGGAAGGAGCAGGGCAATAAGTAGGATTGCAGCCCTGGAACTCAGGAAAGATAACTTTGTCCTCTTCAATGACATACTTGGAAGATTCCCATAGGCTAGGACACTAGAAGTCAGGGGAATCCAAGAGAGCTGGTAAACATTCAAGTACCACTTCCTCCAAGATCAAGATTGGTGCATTTCTTTGAGAAAAAAATCAGGTAAAGGAGGGAGGAGACCTTCATGGGTGAGCGAGGAGCTGCTGGAAAAACCGGAAGAAAGAAGCTTACAGTATGTGGGAAAAGGGTCTTGTCACTTGGGAGTATTAGAAGAACATTATCAGGGCATGTAGGGATCCAACAAGAAAGGCCAAGGCCCTCTTGGAACTAAAGCTGGCCAAGGATGGAAAAGACAACAAGAAGGGCTACTTCAATTATTCCAATAAAAGGCTAGGGAGGCTGTGGGCCCACTGCTGAATGAGATGGGAGCCCTGGTGACAGGACACGGAGAAGGTGGAGTTACTGGATGCCTTCTTTGCTTCAGTCTTTACCACTAAGACCAGCTCTCAGGAATCCCAGTCCCTGGAGGTAAGACAGTCTGGAGGGAGGAAGACTCTCCATTGATTGATGAGGATTGGGTTAGGGAACATTTAGTGATCATTTCATGAAGAAAGGCTGAGACCATGGTCTGTTTAGTTTGGAGAAGGCTGAGAGGGGATCTTATCAGTATTTATAAATATCTGAAAAGTGGATGTCAAGAGAATGGGACTGGTCACTTTTCAGTGGTGTTCAGTGATAGGATGAGGGCCAACAGGTACAAAATGGAACACAGGAAGTTCGACCTCAACGTTTAAGTCTCTACTGTTTAAGACAGACAGTCTGTTTAAGCCTCTAAGGCTTAATTTCCTAGACTTCCTAGCTCTGGATGTACGGAGGGAGCTGTCGGGTCTCTAAGCGATGATAAATTCCAGGTGGAAGAGCTCTGATTCCAGTATTTTTCAGGTTGTGTTTAACTACTGCAGGATGCTTGAGAAGGAGGGGAAAAGACTCAGTAGTCATTGCTTTAAGTCTTATTCTTTAGGTCTACTGACTGGTCCCTGGTGGTAGGAAAGCTTATGTGTACAAGGTACATCCCATGACTCTGTATCCTTTGCAAAATGGCCATGTTGGTTTGTAATGGATGTGAATCTGAGCAATACCCTTGCAATCCTGCTGATCCATTTGCAGTAGATAGACGTAACACCAAGCAAAACTTTCAGTGTTGTTTCCAGTGTCTGCGAGGTGACCAGCATGGCTGCTGTCCTAGATACACTTATTTAAGTTGCACTGAGCCTTGCTGCTTACAGTGAAATTTCAGGGTCTCTGAGCTGGATGAAATTCTTATTGGAGTGGCTTGGCTTTCATTCTCACTGAAGTTGAAGTTTTTGATGGATTCAGGATGTTAAACCTCATTTAAACAGTGTAACTTGCACAAATTTTCCACTGAATTGCTCCACGCAAAGTACAAACTAAGTTGCTGAATTATCCACGAATTTAATGCACTAACTTGTGATGTTTGTATGGTCCAAAGGAATGGAGAAGAAAAAATTTATTGTAAGTCTAAAAATGTCTTAAAGTATAGCCAAATTATGATTATTAATCTATTAAATGATACTGATACTTATATTTCAAATTATGTACAGTTAAGTTTTTCCAATCTATATCAGATATCACCATTTATGATGACTTTTATGTATTGAATGCCTGTTCCTTGCTTTCTTTGCTACACCTGAGGCTGACTTTATTCAGATCACAAGGTTACATTCATTACTGACCAGCAGTTGTCCTGGGTGAATTTTAGTAGCTCTGGTGTACCTGTGGTTATCTTCCTATGATGGTATTTTCAAGTCATCTGCTCTTTTCCTTTGTCTGTGGAGTTCTGTGCTGCATTTTTATTCTAGGGTCATAGCTAGTTGCTTGCTATTGCGGTCTATTTTTCAAAAGTAGAAATAACATTTGGGGCCCTATCCCTGTTCAGGCAACCAGCTACCATTTATACTTGGCAATATTCTTATTTATCACTATAGTTCCAGAGGACCTAATTAAAAGAAACAATATGGCTATTCTTTTCATGACAGTAATCTCTTTCCTTTGTTTGCTTATAGCAAAGCTGTGTGAGGAATTCTGAATAATTCTGGTTTTGGTGTCCTTTGAAAAGTATTTTTTCATGTGATTTTAAACTCATTCAGTGCTTTTTTTATTCAGTGACACCACTGCTTTTAAAAAATTAATAGTTTTAGTTACTGAAAAAAAAAAATTGCTGAAACTACTGAGTCACTTTATTTTAAATAGATAAACTGTTATGGTTGGTTTCACCTCATTTTTTCCTTTCTTCATCCATAACCCTTCTGAAACACTTATCTTTTCCTCTTGAAAGAAACTGCTACTGTATAACAAAGATTCACACTTAGGATATCATACTTACTAGAGGTCCATATTTGCACAAAAGAGTTTTTCTTGTCTCTTCCACTTGAACAAGTTACTTTTCTACTACAAGATTATATTTTTTTTAAGGGAAGACTGCAGATTTTATAACACTTGGCATTGTTATTCTGGTTTTTAATTCAGCTGAACTAGAAAAGAGCTGGCAGCAATATAAGATGGTTTTCTTGAAGATGGAAGAGGAAGTGGATAGTAGACACGCCACTTCTGAAAAGCCAGAGAGAACAGCCTCAGTTAGGATGCAATGACCATTTCCAGGGGGAAAAAAAAAGAGTGCAAGAACTTCACAGAAAACTGAAGAGTACCAGTTGGTTACAGAATATGTGTTGCTAAAGGTCTGCACAGATGGGCAAGCCAATGTTCATGTTCAGAGCTGCAGCAGTCAGAAACAGCTGCAGCTTTGTGCAGTACAATTTGGAGGTCTTGCTTCCTTAGAGAGTGCCATTTGTCAAAGAATCTCAGTCCCACTTTTTTTCCTTAAACAGAAGATGTTTGTCTGGATTGCCAGGAAAACATGCTTTTCTAGCAAACACATTTTAACTCTTTATGTGAAAAAGGTGCAATACCTGTTCTTACAGAGACCTCATGTTAGAGAACATTTTGAGTGGCATTTTCCTAGCCTGGATGTTCTGTTGTGCAAAACTGGTCACTTCTCAGAAAATGTTTTCTTCCCTGGTAGCTATGGCTTGGGGTTTTTTTCATGTTCTCTGTAGGGTAAATGAAAATGTACTTTTACTGTCATTGTCTACAAAGGAAGCTAATGTGGCCACTTACTCTGTTTGAGTTCTGCATGCACATTAGTATTGCAGTAAATTGTATCTGCACGTAGGCAAAACACTGATATTTTTTAAAAAAGCAAACTATTCAAATAAATATAGAAATAGTCTGGATACACTCCTCAGTGGCACTTTATAAATAGTTTATCCCTTTTGAAGTTTAAAAAGACCATATCAGGAGCTGTTAAACTTCCTTGATTTCTCTGCTTTTAAGTAAAAGTGCATATGGTTGCACATCAGCCATTCACAAAGCTCTGATTAATGTAAGTCAGTAAGCATCAAAGAGAAGTACTGTGTTTTAAATCACTCTTTCTTCAGACAGCATGGTTCAGAAGTGCCTTGAAGGCTGTGCTGTCCCTTGGAAAAGAAGAATTTATCATCTTTTATTTTTCAGTGACTCAGAAATGTCAGTTGTTTGTACAGTATGCAGCAGTGTGAAGTGGATCGAGGGAAAATGCAGAATTTGCACAACTCCTCGGTTGGAGCAGTAGTGGGTGCTGGAACATTGCTTTCTGCAGCCCAGATGCCCTGGCTGCTGTGGGTGGGCTCTCCCCTGGCCACATCCAATTCACTCTGAAGCAGAGAGTGGCCTTGCCATAGTTGGAGTGAGAGCCACTCTGGCAGCTGTGCCTCAGCTGCATGCTGCAAGGAAGCACTAGTGTGATATCTGTGTCTCAGAGATTGTCAGCTGCAGATCTGCCCGCAGAGCTAGAAGCGTATCTCTGGAAAGGTTTAAAACAGCCAATGGAAATGTTATGGCCTAGCTATGATATCCCTTCTTTGGAGTGATCCAGTTATCTCAGAAGTGGAAGGAAGATGCCAGCTTTCCATTTGAACACTGTCATGATTGTTTCTTGTGATTACTGATGTGGTGCCTGCCGGCTTAAAGCAGGGAAGAGAGCACAATTTGAGAGGAACCCTTGCAACAACCTTGAATATCCTGGAGCCTGTACCCTGTTTGCCCTGAGGGGAACATGGGGCCTGCAGGGACACACGTGGAGCTGGAAGGCTGCTTAGTTTGTGTGCTGCCTAACTCTTGTGACACCTGCTTGTGCTCCTCTGCAGTGGATTGGAGGCTTGTCTGGCACCCAGAACAGAGCTAGTGGGATTGGTGGCTGGTGTGCAACATGCACACAGTAGCCCATCACAGGGTGGCAGCTTTTTGACACAGTAAACCACTAAAAAGATACTGAAAGATGAATTTGCAACATCACCTTATGCTTTGCAGCATGCTAGTTTTCTGGGAAGTTCCCGGTTGTTTCTCATGACCCTGACAGATGGTGTCTGTGTTAGAGAAGAACAAAGGAAGACAGTTTGGGATAGGCAGACCCCAAGCTGGAGGTTCGCTTTGCAGGGCAGTCTTTAGTGCTTTCAACTCTCACACACAACTGAGCTACACAAAGATAGATCAGGGTTGAGCACTGGCCTGACCCTTGCTGTTTTTAAGAGTAATTTCTGCAGAAACTATTTGTTTTCATCCTGATGAATTTATCAGTAAGGCTCAGAAAATGTTGCACTATAAAATAACTTAAGAACATTTACATTTTTTGTAAAAGCTAATTCTTTCTCTGTATAACAGTTTCAAGGTTGACAGGAGAACTGATTGCTGCTGAGAAATAGATAATTTATCATTTTAACCTGTAATAAAGTATTAAGCAGGTGAATTTGCAGTAGCCTTAACTTTGTCACCTGATGCATATGGATTACAATTTCGTTTATAATAACACTATCAGTGTCATTCAGATAACACACTATACTACCATATATTCTGCATATGTATTCTGGCCATTTGCTGTAGTTACCTGTTGGTTTAGATGTCTCCCTCCCCCCAGTTATATTTTGTCTCTACCCTGTTTACTGTAATAATTTGGCTTTAGGTTATGTCTTCGGAAAGGCAGCGCGGCATCCAGGAAAGCAACATTCTGCTGTCCAAGGAAGCACAGGGGACTGCTGGTGGGTGTTTTAGACTTTTTCAGGGCAGAGAGTTTAAGCACTCTGCTGTGGGCATAGAGATGGATACCTCAATACCTACAATACCTACAATACCTACTGTTGTAGGGGTTAGGTGCTGATAACTGATGATGGCTGGGCTGTGTGTTTGTAGTAAACTTCCTGTCCAGCATGACGTAACAGGCAATGGGGCAAAGGCCTCATCCCCATCCCTTGTGTCCCAATGGCATCGACCTGTTTTCCATCCCCTCTTCCTCTCTTTGGTCCAGAGTGCACAGCTACTGGACAGTGGTTTCTTTCTTGAACCAATCACAGCCGTGATGCCCAAGAGCCATCCAGTTGTTTCTTTTCTTTGTTTAACCATACTGCTGCATCTCCCCTTCCCTCTGAATATTCTGAGAGATCAGGGATGGTCTATGGGCTTCCTGGGAGCCAGGGAAGCTTGTTTCAGTTCCTGACTCTGCTGCCTGGCTAGTGTGGGCAGGTGGATTAGGAGTGGGGAAGGGAGTGGTGCATGGGTCAGGTTGCAGTGTTTGTCAGCATAGTTGATTAGCTACTGTGAAAATCCCAGTTCTTACAAAACTAGTCTTGTACTAAAGATGGCTCCTAACACTGAGGAGTCAGTAAGGCTGCAGTATCTGCTCCACTGAGAAGCTGACTCTGCTGCCTGGCTAGTGTGGGCAGGTGGATTAGGAGTGGGGAAGGGAGTGGTGCATGGGTCAGGTTGCAGTGTTTGTCAGCATAGTTGATTAGCTACTGTGAAAATCCCAGTTCTTACAAAACTAGTCTTGTACTAAAGATGGCTCCTAACACTGAGGAGTCAGTAAGGCTGCAGTATCTGCTCCACTGAGAAGCTGGGAGGTTTTTTTTGTAGGGAAGCCATTTTGTTACAAGTGCATCCTTTCTGTATTTAGTATCTCTGTGGGCTGCATCCCCTGCCCTTGTGTTTCCTTTTCTTTAACAACAGCAACGGTGGTGTCCCAAATGACTTTTCTTCTTACCTTGGCTCTACTGTGCTCCCTCTCCACTCTTCATACCCACACGAGATTTTCTGTTAATGGAAAAACAGTACTCAGGCTCTGAAGTAACCTGCATACTTGCAGGCGCTGTCTGATAGCCAGTTTTCCTGCTGCAAGCCAGGAAAGACTGAGAACTGATACACCCAGATGTCATTTATAGTGCATTAGAATAGCCCCCAAATATCACATCCTACAGGTTTAAAGAAAATGATCATTGAAATTATGATGCTATTTGGTGTTCTGTTTAGAAGGTATAGAGAGGAGACCTCATGGCAGGTAACATATATCCTTCCTGCTGTCATTGGTTTTCCAAGGGTCAAAACTTTTGCATTATCTTACAATCTACACTATAGTTTAATACAATATTCTCATCACAATGAAATATGTGAGCCTGCTTGTGCTGTACGTACTCATCCTTGAGCTGTCTGTACTGCATTTTTATCAGGAAAGTGGATTATTGAGCGTGTGAAATACAAAGAACCTCAATGTATGCTTTCTCTGTGTTGTTATAAGTTAAAGTTGAGATTTTTGCAAGCCCAGATTCTGAGAACAGAGCTAGGGTTTAAGTCAACATTTACATTTACTAACTGTGATTGGAAAATGTCTTTCACAGTCCTGATGCATCTTGGTCAGAATCACCATATTAGTTTCAGCTCAACTCAAACCATCAGTGCCCAACAAATATATATGGTGCCGCTGATTCCTGTTTCCTCTCCCAAAAGCTTCTGATGCATTCCTCTGCTTAGAGCACATGCCTGTTTACCTATGAGTAAAGTTTTCTCCCTGTGCAGATGATATGGAAGGGCAGAGGCCATGCCAGTGGTCCCTTCCACTAGAGAGGAGTAGAGTCCCACATGAGGTTTGGCACTAGTAAATACTGTATCCGCACTGCCTCTGCACTCTCCTTTTCCCTGGTGTCCCTCAAAGGTCTTACTACCCCAGGAGAGCTCTCCCAGCACACCAAAGTTTCTTGTGAGTGTACCCTTCAGTCCATGAGCTCTTTGACTTTCACAGCCTCATTGTTAGTGGTACTTTGGCATTGCCTTTCTTCTAATCCTTCACTTTTCCTTTCTGCTTTCGCTTTTCCTTTCTGCTTTCCGTTCTGGTCTTCCTTCCACTGTCCTCCATTCTCTCTGTAACATCTTCTGAAACCTGTAGCTAGATGTCACACAACATCAAAAAAGACAACAGCCAAAAGACCTTCCTATGCCACACTTTTATAACTAGAGACTTACAGGAAGGAAGTAAAAGAAAAAAAAGGCAGCCAGGAGAGGGAGAGGAAAATATTGCCTCCAAGCAGAGTGTAAGAGTGCAGAAAGCCTTAGAAGTGGGTTTCAACCTCCTTTCAGACTGCCACTCCTGGGGGACAGAGGATAATCTCTCAGGTTGGTTAGGAGAACAAAGTCTTGTGAGTCTTTCCTTCAGACATACTGTTTGTTGCTCTCTTGATGCATCCGTCTCCAGCTTTCCTTTCTGTCCTCTAAACAGTGCAAGAAAGCAAAGGTTTTGTTTCTGACAGGGTTATAGATTCTTTCAAACACCTTTTGAAGATTTGCCTGGGCTTTTAGCAACCTCTCCTTTTACTTGTGGAACAGGATAGAAGCTAGGAGGTACCATCATCATGTAGATCTTGGTGTAGACGTTATTTCTGCTGACACACCACTGCCAGCTCTGCCCTTCCCCCTGTTCCAAGCTGTTTTCAAGGATAATGAGTGGGCTGTAGCATTTCTAAAAAAAACCATCTGTGATTGCAGCACAGGAGTATGTTTTCTGGGTATACTGCAGCCCACAGAAAAGCAAGGGGGGTTTTGTTGCTGTTTTTTAGAATCATGGTGTACCTCTTGTAGTGGAGACTGGAACAAGCCCTGTGTTTATGTTTGTTGTGTAATTCATGGCAACGTACAATACGCTAAATCCCCAGACATGTTACTGTGGCTCAGCTCTCTCTATAAATGCCTGTCCTCTTTTGAACACTTTTACAATCACATCATTATCTCTCCCTAAAGCCTAGCTCCTTGTTTTCTGTCATCAAGATTCAATCTATAAAAATACACAATCAGGAAGTACAGATCAGCAGTAGCTTCAGAGTTATCAAGGTCCATGAAGCAGGGAACATGGTATTAACCTTACCCCAGCCCTGGGAACCAGAAATAAAATTGCACATTCTTGAAGCTCATCAGAGAAAAGGAGCTTCTTGGTTTTGTGTGCATGCAGACCACAGCATGGACAGGCCATGCTGGAGGGCAGAGGGTGATTTTGCTGCGTGCATGGCAATGATTTATGAACCTACACCCACAGCTTTCACTGTCCTTTGCACCTTGTAGGTCTGGGGCCTTGAAAGAACAGAAACCTTGGTTCTGTCTCAGACAAGAGAAGATTAATCCTGAAAATTGCTGTCCATACACAGTGACATCCAAGCCTAGATGTGAGTATGCATTTGCCGTGAATCCTGTTCCCATTCCATGCATGCTCCTGATTTGGTCAAAACTCTAATGGCTCCTCTGATGGAACAAAGACTTCCAAGCGTAGCACAGTGATCGTCCAGCTTTTGACCCTACCTTGCTCTGATGCCAGTACACCATGTCTTCACTGTGATTTTTCCACACAGCAGCCTCCTGCCTTGAGGGGGAGGGCCTCAGCAACCCTGATGCTGTGTCTAAAGAGATGTCAGGGCAAGAACTGAATCCAAGGAAAAGAACAGCTCTCTTGTGTCTATATAGGACACAAAGAACATCTGTGTCCTTCAATCATGGCCAAATAGGAAGTGAAAGAAGTCTTTCCCCTGGCTGGAGTCTGAAGGACAGGATTTAGTGTCAGGAATGATCAGTGTCAATAATAATAATAATGCATCTTCCCTCCTTCATCATTTTGTGTATCTACCGGCAGCTCTGGGCTCTTAATGCTGCGAGGTTGTTGCAGAAAGCCTCTGAGGTGCTTTTGCAGAAGACTTGCAGAATCCTAGAGCAGAGGACTTCAGCAGAAAGTGGGAGCTCTTAGAGAGTTCCCAGTACAGGAGAATATGTATTTCTACAAGGCAGAGCATGAGTTTTCTCTTTATTGTTGACCTGTTGGCTTTCTATTCCTTCAGTGTTCCCTTTCCATGGTCACCAGCCTATTACTAATAAGGAAGTGAACCACTGGTACTTAGGTGCTAAGTATTGCAAAGATCATGAGTTATGGAGTCCTGTGTCCAGCTCTGGAGCTCCCAATACAGGAAGGACGTGGACCTGTTGGAGTGTGTTCAGTGGAGAGCTACAAAAATGATCAGAGTGCTGGAGCATCTCTCCTATGAAGACAACCTGAGAGAGTTGAGGCTGTTCAGCCTGGAGAAGAGGAGGCTCTGGGGTGACCTTCCAGTACCTGGAAAGAGCCTACAGGAAAGCAGGGGAGGGACTATTCACAAGGGTTTGTAGTGACAGGATGAGGGGTAATGGCTTTATGCTAGAAAAGGGTAGATTAGGTTAGACATTAGGAAAAAGTTCTTCAAGATGAGGGTGACAGATCACTGGAATAGGTTTCCCAGAAAGGTGGTGGAGGACCCATCCCTGGGGATATTCACGATCAGGCTGGATGAGGCTCTGAGCAGCCTGATCTAGTTGGAGATGTCCCTGCTTATGGTGGGGGGGCTGGATTATATGACCTTTGGAGGTCCTTTCCAGCCCAGACATTCTATGACAATTCTATGATTTTGTGTGCCAAAAATTTAGGAGATCAGCTTTAAAATAATGGGATTTAAAAAAAAAAAAATCAGCATGTTTTGTGTTTCTGTGATTTGCTTTCTGGTATCTGATTCTGTACTAACATCACGCTTTGAAGCTTTTCTCCATGGAACTTTAAAGGCACCTTTGCCTTCATGAGAACATATTTTTACCCCTGAATCTAGTATCTGGGGCTAGAATCAAGAAAGAAAAAATCTATGCCAAATATTATAAAATTTGTGCGTATGGTGTTTTGGCAAAAATGGTCTACTGATGAGATCAATGTACGTATATACACGGGTAGGGTAGTCAGCCATGTTCTCAATCTAAAGCAAACATGAAAGGATCTTTTGCGGCATTGGTATTTGGTAGGATATACAAATATCTGGCAGGTTTCAATATGTTTGCAAAGTCTGAACGGAAGCGCTCTGTCTCCCTCTGTTATAGATCCAACATAAAGTACGATACAATCCAGCATCAGTCTCCGTGTGTGAAGAATCAGAGTGAGGCCTGGTATGTATGACTGATACAACAGCAAAAATATTTCTGAACACTTCAACACCAGGATGCTTTTTGCAGCATGGGAAGACTGGAGGAGAGAGTACAATAGTGATGTAGTCTTAAGAAAGGAGATGGATGAAGTACTACGGAAGTGATAAGAAACAGTAAAGACAGGGCTTTCAAAATACACCTGTAATTCCTTGCATAGAGATAAATGACTTGGTATGTCCCTTCTCTGTGCTAGTGGAGCTATGGAAGGTCCTGGATGCATGGTGGGTCTTCTGTTCCTCCCCTTTTGGTACTGCAATGTGATGTAGGGGCAGACAAAGGGCTCAGCTGGGTGCTGTCTCATCTAGCCCCAAGCCACAGGGAGAGACTGTAATAGGTCTGGGTTTCCTGTTGTGTGTGGCTGTAACACAATGAGGCAGCCTTGTTCCAGGCTATGGCTTCTGAGAGCCAGTGGCACATGCTGCAGTGAGAGGAGGGAGTGTGCTGCTCATTGGGGTGGATGCACCCCTGACCTGCGTGCAGGTACACTCACTGCCTCAGCACACATTGTCACTGTTCACAGGAAAAGAACCAGTATACCTTCTTTGTTTCCACTCCTTCCTCTGGGCAAAGGGAAAGCAGCTCTTATTATGTACACAGAGATGTGGGATATTTTTGCAGTGCTCCTGTCATGTTTTCTGTCTGTCACACCTCTTCTCCAGCCTTCTTGTTCGAACTAGCTACTTTCATCTAGATTTGGCAGAGGACGTGGGTTGTGGAGGATGTTAAGTGCAAAAAATCATAGGAAATCTGGCTAAAGGACAGAGGAGAGAAGGTCCTTGTTTATGTGCCGAGAGAAACGCAGCAGCACTGTGAGATTAGCCCCTGCTCAGTGTCAGCAGACCTGATGGGAGCCAAGGTGCATTCACTCTTCTGCAGGTGTAACCACTTGTATGAACCAAATTGTCACTATTTTTTAAAAAGTTCTTGTATTGACTTTTCACATCTTGATGGGATGTGCAATTTTTTGCTGTCAGTCAACCAAGAAATCAGAACCTGGTGCTTAAATTAACCCTTTCCTGGGGGGAATTTTATTAATATGACTAGGACCCCATTTATCTGCCTCTAAATATATACAGTTTCAATGGTGGCAGCACCTTCAAAAACAACGTATTAACAAATCCTGAAAGGTGAGATGGGTTGGGTGAGGGAGCAGAACTGGATTATTGAGTGCTTGGGAATGTTTGTGTTTTGTGGTTCAAAAATGCTAGATGAACAAGCAGCAGAACAGGTTGTAATAGCATAACATGGGGAAATAGTTCAAGTTTTACATCTAGCACCAGTGTAGCTCTTTCCTACCTTTGAGTTCTTCCTTTTGCAGCTTAGATATTTTAGTATAAAGGACATATCCATGGAACTGCCTAACTCCACTATTATTAATTATTTTCACTACTTCAATATATTTCATTAATGCTCAGGAGTCTCTGAGATAAAAGATCCATTATGTTAGGGACTGTTGACACCTGTTGTAAAAGATAGTCCCTTCTCCAGAGGTTTTGCAATCTAAATCATCAGGCAGGGGCTGAGAGAAGGTGGCAAAAGCAAAGCTTAGAAGTGGATTTTTTGAGAAAAAAATCAAAATAATTTCCATGCTTAAATTTTTGAGATTTTCAGGATCTTGTTTCAGTGAAACAACAAGGCATATTAATTTCACATGAACTAATGACTGAGTGAGCCCAGTTTCTTACATCTCCCATCAGCCCTTAGTTATGCCCTTGCCAACTCTGATGAACACACACACACATACCATCTTCCTTCTTGAGGCATTTTGTCAAAACTACCCTTCTTTTGCTGTTAAATTTCACTTTCCCAGTCCTGTATGTTTTGAATGGAGGTTTTTCAGAGCACGTAGCATTCATCATTTATTGTGGGAAAGTGTATTTT
This sequence comes from Merops nubicus, assembly GCF_000691845.1. Classification (NCBI taxonomy): domain Eukaryota; kingdom Metazoa; phylum Chordata; class Aves; order Coraciiformes; family Meropidae; genus Merops; species Merops nubicus. The sequence goes on along the minus strand of NW_008614133.1, from coordinate 31,254 downwards.
ATCCACTTGTCTTGTATGCAAAATGTCTATGCTGCTTCAGCTCAAACTTTCATGAAAAATTTACTGAGGAACAGATCTGAGCATGAAAAATGCGAGCCTGCATAATGGCACCTGTGTGCCCCAGCTAGATAAAGCCCAGACTGGGGAGATGAGGTCTTGGTAGAAGAGGCACTCCCTTACCTCTATCCCAAGCCACTTAGCAAGGGGGAGACTCAACCCTTATGGAGGAGCAACTCCAGCTGATAGGCAGATCATCCCTTCCAGTCTCATTTGCATAATGGAGGAGCTGCATGGAGGAACTGTGTCCCTTCTTCTTGGCTCCTGCAAAGTTGCTTTAGCATTTTTTCTGAACTGTTGAACTTATAACTGTTTTCCAGAGTGATCTTGTTTGCTTCTAAACCTACTAGACTGTGCTATTTTTAACTCTTTGATACAGCATGTTATATTAAAAAAAAACCCAAAAACCAGATTAAGTTAGTTGTTACCATAGCAGGTAGCCTCTTGGACTGCAATCAGTAGAGAAGATATTAATATGGAGAAAGGCTCATTAATGTTAGTAGAGAGCCAGAGAGCACCTTTTCCTGCAGCCAAGTAAGTAAGTCATAAAGGCATATATTTTTTCAGAACATAGGTATTTTCCCCATCAGAGGCAATTGAATTGCCCATATTTTATTACACCGTCTGTCTACCTGGGTTGTGTGCCTGTTGTGTTGTTCAGTGTACTTCAAGATCCTAACTTCCAAAAGAAGAGGTAAGAATAAAAGATTTGTTTATTCATCAATATTTCCATGAAGGATGGGATAAAATCTAAGTAGTACAGCAGTGTACAGTAGTACACAGAATGATTTGGGATGGAAAGGACCTTGAAGATTATCTAGTTCCAAACCCCCTCCCATGGGCAGTGATATTTTCCACTTATCAGGCTGATCAGGTTGCTCAAACCCCATTCAACTTGGCCTTGAATTCTTCCATAGATTGGGCATCCACAACTTCTCTGGGCAATCTGCTTCATTGTCTCACCACCCTCACAGTGAAAACTTCTTCCTTACATACAATCTGAATCTACCCTCTTTCACTTCGAAACTGCCACCCCTTGTCCTATCACTACAGACCCTTATAAAAAGTACCTCTCCAGCTTTCTTGTAGGCCTCCTTTAGGCACTGGAAGGCCTCTGTAAGGTCTTCCTGGAGTCATATCTTCACCAGGCTGAACAAACCCAACTCTCTCAGCCTGTCTTCACAGAATAGGTGTTCTAGTCTTCTGAACATCTTCGCGGCCTTCCTCTGGACCCAGTCCAAAAAGTCCATGTCGTTGCTGTGTTGGGGACTCCAGAGCTGGACACAGTACTGTAGGTGAGATCTCACGAGAGTAGAATAGAGAAATATCATCACCTCCCTCAACCTGCTGGCCATGTTTCTTTTGATGGAGCCCAGGATGTGATTGGCTTTCTGTAATGGTTTGAAAGCAAACCAGTGAGACAGTCCAAGTCAGAAATACAATTTATTAGGAAAAAATAAAATAAATGCAATAATACAAAGAAAAACCACAGAGTCAGAATACAACCTGACACTCTTTAGTTAGGGTGGTGGTAGCAGTCCAGATGAAGCAGTGATCTTGCAGAAAAGATCAGGTGGTTCTTGTCCTCTGGAAATCCAGTGGGTGAGGCCTCCTGTGCTGTCCTGAACCCCAGTTTATATCCAGGTGGGAGCACTTGGCTCCTCCCCCTGGGCAGAGCATCTCACAATGGGTTGATGTCATTCTGTGAGTCATGCAGTGGGTCCTTGATGGTCCATTAGACAGAAATAGCTCCTGGGGGGAGCTCTGTATGAGTCATGGGGCAAGGCATAGATGGGCCCATTAACAGGGAGGACTCCTCCTGCTGGGTGGGAAGTTGTTAACATCTCCCTGGACCTCTTACCTTATCTGTTGTAGGCTGGGGTGTGAGGTGTGTCCTGGGCAGCTGCTGCCAGTGGTTTTGTTAACAGCCCATGAGCAATGACATAGAGGGTATAGAATACAGTTTTTGGCTCTACCCACATAATAATAAAACTGGTCCCAGACCCTGTAACTATGACAGTTTCTGGGCTGTAAGTACACATTGCTGGCTCACATTCAGTATTTCATCCACCAACATCCCAAGATCCTTCTCTGTAGGACTGCTTTCAATGCCTTCGCCCCCCAGCCTGTATTTATTTGTGCTTGGGATTGCCCCAGCCACTGTTCAGGACCTTGCACTTGGCCTTGTTGAACTTCATGAGGTTCACAGTGGCTTACATCTCAAGCTTGTCTAGGTCCTTCTGGATGGCATCCCTTCCTTCCTGTGTGTTGACTGCACCACACAGCTTGGTGTTGTCAGCAAAGCTGCTGAGGGTATGCTTGATCCCACTGCCTGTGTCAACAACAAAGATGTTAAACAGTGCTGGTACCAATACTGATCCCCGAGAAACACCTTTTGTCACTGCTTTCCACTTGCACATCAAGCCATTGACTACAACTCTTTTGAGTGCAAATTCCTTAACCACCAAGTGGTCCATTCACCAGATCCATGTATCTCTCTGATTTAGAGACAAGGATGTCATATGGAACCGTGTCAAATGCTTTGCACAGGTCTAGACAGATGACATCACTTGTTCTTCCCCTATGCACCAATTGTGTAAGCCTGTTTTAGAAGGCCACCAAGTTTGACAGGCATGACTTGCCCTTGGTGAAGCCATGTTGGTTGTTACCAATCAAGTCTTTATTTTCCATTGCCTTAGCAGAGTTTCCAGGAGTATCTCTTCCACGATCTCGCTAGTCACAGAGTGGAGACTGACAGGCCTATAGTTCTCTGGATCTTACTTTTTTTCCTTTTTAAAAATTTGGTCTATAGTTTGTCCTTTTCTACTCAGTGGGAACTTCACCAGATTGCCACAACTTCTCATATAAACTAAGTATGTGTAACGGAACAAGTTTTATCCCATGATATGGATTTGTACTGTGTATCTGATGCTCTGATCCTCAGGTTTCATTAGCCCATTTATTAGCTGCTGCTTGACAGTGTTGCAGCTGTCATCAAGTTTAGAAAGGTGCTGTGATGAGTAAGACTGCCCTGTAGCAGAAGGGGAAATGCTAATGTTCTGTTCTGTGATTCTTTGCTCTCAGCGGGCAGGGATCTGCAAAGCTTAACAGGTACCTGATAAAAGCTCTGTGAGGCTGAACAGAGTTCTGTGCAAAGCACATCTCTTATTCCTTTACTTTTCTCTTGGTCAACTGTGAAGACTTTTTTCTATTATACCATCTCTGCTAATACTGTTTGTCCTCTTCCAAAAGTAATATGAAGTTTCTGAAGATCTAAATGATTACCACCATGTGTATCAGCCATTCTTCAGTTAGAGACATAATGAGAATATATAATACAAGATTGCAAATCTTAGAGCTTGGCCCACAAAGAGCATTTTGGAACTGAAACTGCTGAATTCTCTGGTTAGGCACTGAATAAGTCAAGATCACATTGTATTGTATCATTCAGTTCATGCTGCTGCTTCTTTGCATATTTATACACAGATAATCCTTTTGATGCCCTAAGCTGACACTGTCTCCTGAAAGGAGAGCAGAAGAGTTTCCAGGTTTAGGCTGGCAGCTTCAAGGCAGCTATGATCAGAATGAAGGTTTTGTGTAACTGCAGGTGTTAGACACTAGCACTTCTAATCTCACTGTTATTTTGGTCAAACAAAAGCTGTTGGATGGTACCTGAGAGCTGTTGACTAACAATATAGAGAATCTGGGATTAGGTCCCCTACTATCACTCTGCCAGTTCAAGTTTATCCCAAACATTTTGCCAGGTTGGGGTTTGTGCCAGAAGGATTCTTGGTTCTCTCCTACTGCAGCTAGAGTAAGTGGCTACCATGTGTTCTGAATAGCACATCAGATTTGCACTTTTGGTTAACCTGGCAGCAATCTAGTGCTGGGGCCTAGGACGCTGTGGTCTGGGTTGTTTACTGCCTGAAAACTTAAGTATTAAACAGATACCTGAGAAGAGAATCTCAAGACACTCTAAACCATGAGTAGCCCCTCTCTGGACTGCAGAAAAAGAGAGATGTCAGATTCAGCAGTGACCAGTTCTTCAGCCAGTGCAAACTGGCCTCTGTATCTACAGTGTCCTCTGCCCTACTCAAAAAATGTTGACAGGACTCAAACCATGTGTGTTTTCCCTAAGTGTGCTGGGGAGAGGTACTCAGTGTCTGACTGTTGGGAGACATAAATTTGTTTCAGATAGCTGGTGGCAAGGAGAAAACACTTCTATACGGTCCTGGGCATCTGGTTCTTCCTATTCTACTTTGGGCTTTTGTCCAAGAAAGAAAATTAGCCAAATACAACACAAAGCATAAGAAATCAGTTTACAGCAAGGATGTTACTTTGTGGACCTGAAATTCATGTTGCTACCACTAGAAGCAACAGTCTTGGAGAATCAATCAGTGGGGAATGGGAATCATTCTCTGCAACTGAAGCCTTCTTTTTATTTCACTGTTCACATAAGAACGAAAAAAAATTTTTTTTTTTTTTTGTAAAAGTGCAAGCACTGTAATTTCAGTATTCAGTTATAAATTAGGCTTTGAGCTAGATGGATTATTTCTGTAATATGCCTTATACTCATATCTGGTATGTTTAGATTTATTAGATCCTCCTTATTTTAGAGTAAGAACTTCTTTATGCTAGGAAATGCAATAAAGCCTATTGATTAACTTAACTCACTTATCAGATATACATGTGGTTGACAAAAGCCACTTAGTATTTCCTGAGCAGAAAAGAGAACTCAGCATTTTCATGTGGCTTCTATTAGTGTCTTCATTAAACATTCATGTAATTTTCTTTTCTTTCCCTTACTTGTCTAATAAATATACCATTAAGGCCATTAACTGCCAAGACTTAAGTTGTTTAAGTGCTATAAGATATGCCCAGCAAATTGTTGGCTCATGAGGTATTGGTTTTCTGTCTAGGTATCTGGTATTTTCACAGTCCCTTGAAACTCCAAATCGAATCATCTCTGCAGCAGAGGAAAGGTAATTGAAACATTAGGCATAGCTCAGTTCTCAAGGGAATGGACAAATAAAAGATAGGCAAGCTTACTGTGGCATTCTACAAAGTTTGGTATATTCTGATTTAGGGCAAAACAATCTTTACTGTTGAATTAAAAAAAAACCCCAAACATAGTGCAGCTAGGATTACTTCATAATTACTTCATTACTTCAACTTTACTTCATGATGTTATTTGGAACAGAAATCATATTTTCCCTGTTAGTTGCACAAACATGGTGTCATAAAATAGTGTAAGTAGCCTGGCTGGTAGACAGGCAGAGCTTGTGGGAGCTTTGAAATCTACAGCTCAGGGTCCTTCCTGGTTCAGGGAAATCTGGAAATGACAATCCTTACCTTAGATTATATTTGTTTTAAAAATTATGTTTTTTTTCCATTCATTTATATTTACACATGAACATTTATATTTACTCACATTGTATTTGCTACTTGAACATTTCAGCAGACATGGTCTCAGTACCCACATGAAGGCTATGAGCAACCGTCAGTATCGCAGACATCTTTTGAGAGCAACCTAGCAGGTGTGTTTCAGCCTCACCTCCCTCCGAGGACTAACAAAGAAGTAGATTTATTTTCTTTTCAGGCAGATGTTTGGTGACTGGATCTGTTACTTTGAGACATTGTACTTCTAAATTAATCTCCAGAATGTAGCTCAGCAGTTTATGAGCAGAAATCTTGTCTCTGTCCTTCCAGTGCTGCCAGACCCATGAACTGTGGTTTGTAGAGCACTCCCAGTTCTCTGGACCCTGTGTTTCACTGCCCTGATCTCTGCTTTAAAGAGCATCTGCCCCAGTAAATGACATGTACCTCCTCAGCACATTACAAATCAGAGTCTGTACAGAAAAGTCTGCTGTCCTTAGGCTTTGAGAAGGCCTCTTCCTCTTTCACATGTTGGAGCTGCAACTCCAGCAGAGCTTTGCAACTGCTCTGCTGCCCACAGAACACCTGGGATACTCTTCCATAGACTGTGTTGTTGGAGAGAGGGTAATGATCTCTTCACTTCTCAATCACTGTGTTTGTGTTTGTAGGAAGGACATTGTCCCGAGCAACAGGCCTTGTTACACTGAAATGTTTCTAAGATACTCTGGTTTGTCCAACTTATAAGATCCCCTTTTTCTTACAGAACAGGGATAAAAGTATTTTTCTTTTGCTGAAGCTACATCCTCCTTTATACTTCATTTATATCTCCAGCTAATTATAACTGTGTTGACCAAAAGAATCCCATGGGAAGAAAAGGGCCTGACTCACTTATTTCTCCCATTCTCAGTGTAGAAAATCCCTCTGTTTAAAGGGCAGGATCCCCTGCATCTGACCATTTTCTCCCCGTCTTTACTCTGGCACGAGTCAGCTATTGCCAGAGTTCGGCAGGAGTCCTTTCAGCAACTTCAAAGACCTGCTGGATCAGTCGCTGCCCAACTGTGCTTGCTGAATAGCACGGAAGCAGGAAGCCTTTTCCAGGAGCCTGACAAAGCAAGTGGACTTTTACAACGTACTTCCCTGTCTGCCTCAAATATTCTTTTAGTGGAAAGCTCCACCAGGCTCCTCCTGTTCAGAGTTATCATCTTCCACCCTCTACTGAGACACGTACTGCTTCTGACACTGAAGTTCCAGTGCTACATTTCTCAGGCTGCACTCCGGACTACAAAGTGGCAAAAAGCAGTTCCTTGCTATTTATAAACTGGAAAATACATTTGGCATTACAGTTTCTACTTAAAATTAGCTATTTTCTGCTGCAAAGTGCTGTCATTAAGGTTAAGATGGTCTGGCAGCTTCTACTGGCTTTCAAGACAGGGCAATGTAGTGCATCTAAAGGCAATAGTAGCATTAAGGTAAGCTGAAGGAAGAGAAAATTTGCTGTATTCAAAGGCTTCAGAAAGGGATGAAGACCTTGTGAAATGAATGAATTCATCAGTACAGAGATTCATCATAACAGATATGTATGGTAGTGTCTCCTTCATAAGCAGAAATTCAGAAGGCTGGCTAGTTAAATGAGTGCTCTATTGAGAAATGGTAGCATTTTTCAGGACTCACACAGAATTCATGGCAAACTGTCTTGGATGGCTAAGAAACTATTTATGAGAGTGAATTTCTGTAATTTATGTAATCACCTGGACTTCTATGCATGTGATGTAAACCGGGTGGGGACTCTACCACAAACTTAGCATTCATGATGCAGTTTGGTTCTCAAAAAACAGACTAATATTCTCTTATTCTTAGCCTTTGAGTACAAGGAAAATAAAGTTTTCTTAAACACCTAGCTTTATCTTTTAAGATCAAAGAGTCACTTATGCATTTTTTTTTTGCATCCCGTTTCAGTGGAACATAGTTCTCTGAAGGATATTAAGAAAGTGTGAATGAACTACAGTTGAAGATGAAAAGGTGGTGTTTGCTGCTATATCCATAAAGGAAGTGGATCACTGGGAGAGTTAGTTTGCTAGGATTAGAAAGTAACTAGGTTTTTTTTGAAGGTCGTCTTTCTTTAGGTCCCACAAAAGTCTGTAAATGTACGTTGGAAACTAAAAAAAATGATCCTTATAAAATAATGTCATTGATGCCTATGTTTTCTGCAAGTGCCTACAGATTGTACTGAACTATAGCTGAGATGAACACTGTTCATTCAAGCCAGGAATGAACGAAGTCCCTGGTCTCTCCTATTTTTCTGTTGGGTTGCTGTGCTTGGTAATGTCCCATTAACAGAACTAAGTTAAGGCTTTTTATGGAGAAAGGCAGATATTTAACTGCTTGAGGTAAGTTAGCTCGAGAACCTGTTCCCAGGAGCTATGCTGGAAACTATACTCGTTGAACCCTATTAATTGTAGGTAGGTTTTTAATTTAATCTGGCTGTCACTGATGATATCACAGGACCTTGGTTTGTTTGCTTGCCCCTGTACTTCCTCACTCTGCCGACATAAAAATCTCTGTGGGAGAAGAGATGACTTGGGCACAGGAGAATTTGGACTGGACATTGAATCTGCAGGAACTACCCTGATGATTGGCAAATGCAGTCATACTACCAAGTGACTGCTTCAGCCCTTCTGCCCTGCTCATGTGTTCCAGCGTCACTGTTTATGCACATAGCGCTTTTCCTTGTATCCTGTACTTTGCTCCAGCAGGACCTGCATGCCTAGTCCCGGATGCGTGCCTAGATTTGGGGCTCGTTATGTGATGAGACAATTCTGCTCAGCATGCAGCCTGATGCATATGTGTTTTGTTTGGCATCCTAGGTAGTTGAGATTTCTCAAGGGGAAAGGTATTTAAAAGCACTTGTCTGCACTGAGTGGTGAATATTTCATGAAATTTAGCTATCTAAAATTTCCTACCAAATATGCAATGCAGCGACTTTTTCCACAGTGTTCTAGAACAGTTTTCATGACTGAAGAAAATGGATTTTGCATTTAACATGTTTTTTGAATATTATATATAACCTGCATTGGTATACTCACATAAGTCCACAGCACACATCTGTAGCAGTAACAGCCTTCAAACAGAAGAGTGACAAGAAGGACGCATCACTCAGAAAGAAAAAGGAGAAAACAGAAAGCACTCTGGTTAAATGGCAGAGTAGGAATATATTCATACCAAAAACATTGTTTAAGAATGGAAATCTAGCTCTTGTAATGCTAATGGAGTGGAAACTAATCTTCTTCTTACACCTTTCTTTTCCAGAGTGGAAGCAAGATAAAAGGAAATTGGAAGAGCAAGTAGCCAAGGATACCAAGGGCAATAATATATTATTTGATATATATCAGAAATAGGATGTTTGCAAGAGAGTTAGTGTCTGTACTAGACCATTAGAGTGTGAAATGGTCAGTCACGTTGCAGCGATGCTATATTATATTTTTGCCTTGGCATTCAAGGCAACGGTTATTGGAAAGAAAAAGTATTCTTAGTTTATTTTCTCTTAGATCTATAGCTAGTAAGCATGACCTATAGAGAGAAAGGTCCCAAAACACTCATGACATGCTATAGTAATAGATTACTAAAATGGCATTTTTGAGTCAGGAGTTACATGTACTTTAAAAAAACGTAGCTGCCTGTACTCCACCTGTAGCTGTCACGGTACCAGAATGTGTTACAAGAGATCAGAATTGTACAGTACAAGCAGGCAAGACAGATCATCACTTTCAATCTCAGGATCCAAAGCAGCAATTTAAAGCTGCTTGCCCCTATGGGAAGTCAACAGCAAGCAGGAAGCATGGGAGGGAGGACTCCTGGACCCCTTGCACAGCCTTAGTGCGTTGGGGGCTTTGGGTTTGCTTTGTTCCCTGGACGCCCAGTCCCACCACCACCTCCTTGTGCTGTGAGCTGGCACGGCAGACCCTCTTCTCCCTTAAAACTCCATCTGCTCCCTCCTCAGAACTAAAAGACACTTCCAAAAAAGACCTTTCCCTTCCCCTTCTGCTTATCCGAGCATTTTTCAAGAGCCCCACAAATCCTGACAAATCTGATTTGAGACTTTTAAATGTGGAAATACCACTGGACTGATTTTTTGAATGCTCTAATGTAAGCCAAATCTCTGGAGCTCCAGGACATTCAAATCTGCTGGATTACTTGGGGTAGTTCAATGATTAGAGGTAAGGTACCCCTCTACATGTTACAGTTTACTTGCTTTACAGCCTCATAAATTATGCATCTGCATATAACATTTTGTCACATCAGGCGATTAATAAAAGTTTGGTCTTTTCTATCTCAAAGCACAGTGGTGATGAACAGCGCACATGCTTGTTAAAAAGAACGACCAGCACTGAACAGCGCGCACTGCATTTTGTACCAGGAAGAAGAGAAATGAAAACACTAATGGCAGAATAAGAAAGCATCTGGAAGTGTGTGTGACACACAGGCAGTAAAGGGCTGGTCCTTTGGAGGAGGTAAAGCGCCATGAGGAAATAAGAAGCAGCACTGATGTTTACTTAGGATTCCAGAATGCTTTGCTTGGGTCTATTAGAGGAGCAGAAATGAGGTGTATGGGACCTGTCATAGATTAAAAAGTGATTAATGCTAGTTCCATCTTACGGACATATGGATGCCATTTGGAAGCCCATCTTTGCAAAATCCCTTGCCTCCACCTAATCTGGATGGACTGCATCATCAAAATGATTAAAATAATGCAGTCTGGGTCCTGGGGCAGTCACTGCATCCTCTTGTCTGAGCTTTTCACAGTCCTGAAGAAAATAAACAATTTTCTCCTTATTGACACCTTCTTGTTAAATAGCACACTCAGAGCTGTGTTGTAGCTGAGGTGCCCTAATTAGTCCATTCACAGTGGGCAGCGGAAATGATCTGACAGGCATGGATAGTCTGAGATGGTTTCAGGGTTCCCCAAGAAGTTCCTCTGGGCATCATTAGTAGTGATGGGAGTCCAAGCAGCTTCAGTTTGTGTAAAGCAGGAAGGCTGGCTCCTCAATTCCTCTGTGGTTTGAAACAGGGCTTTTTTTCAGCTCCCAGACCAGGCACATCACTGAGTTCCCTCCTCCATGGCAACCACAAGGGGAGTTAATTCCAACAAAGTAATGTGGTCTCAGCTGGATATCACCTTTCAGAGGTACATAAAAGTCTTGCAGCAAAGATTTCAGCTGTTTTGTATTTTTTAGTGTTAAATAATCCTGATTAAATCCAATTCACTTGTTAAATGTACTCAAAGTATTTCTAGGGTATTGTTAGGATTCCTAGACAGTGGACAGGACAATGAAGGTGTTTTATGGACAGCACTTCACATAATTGTCATACCAACTGAGCAGATGAATGAGGCTCTGCTTTCCTCTTTGTCCCATTGTTCCACGAAAAGCTGAATTCTCTATGGAAACGCAGGTGACTGACAGAGGATTTATCCCACGGATAGGTTGTCTTGGCTATGTCACTGAAGAAGAGAGTGTGGATGGCAGCCTAGGAGTCTGTCCTCCAGTGGTCTGTCTGCCTGGTGATGTGACTGCAGTCTGCACTCAGTGCACTGTCTGGCTGGGTGTCCACTGCTCTGGTTTTTGCTTATTTTCTGCTGCTTATTTTCCTTTGACAGCTCCTTTTAATCCAAACTGTGATGATAACTGTACAAAATGGGTGGCTGTCCTGGAAGATCTGTGTGTGGGGAGGCTTCTAATTGCAAACAGATAATCAGGTGGCAGTTCTGTTGCACATAATTTTGTTGCACAAGGTATGATGCTCACTGCATGGTTTGTTGGCAGGGTTCGTAGCTGATGGCTTACATTGATTCTAAAGATAAAAGTTTTGGTGAAAACGAAAAGCAGGGAGAGAGAAAGTAGAGACAAATTCAGCTAAATCCTAAACAATATTTCAGTAAACCTTTCTCCGTGAGACACGTGCTTTAAAAATTGCCTTGGTGTATCACCATGATGGGACTCAGCACTATCCAAGCACAAATGTCAGGAGACAATTCACCATCTAGCACCAGGGTGCTGTCACAAAGAGTAGCCATGCCTGCTCCCCAGCCCCTTGAATGTGGCATGCTCTACAGGTCCTCCCCTGGTGCTCTGCTAAGTGATCTGATCCAAATTAATTCCCTGCATCCAGAGCTGACTTTGACCCTGGCAGAAGACTAGAGATATGAGGCCAATTCCAGACACTGCCTTTTCTGACCTGGCAAACTGATTATTTAAAAAGGTACCCTCAGATTGTCATGCTTTTGTGCTTCTCTCAAGCATCAGGTATTTGTGTTTCTGTTGTAAAACTTACCTTGCTGCTGCTTATAGTCTGAATTTGCATTCTAGAGGGTCTGATCAGCTGTACTGTTCTCAGTGTTATCCAAAGATGGTTTAGAATTAAATGCGGCTTCCCATAAGGGAACACAGGAACTGGGAGAGTTTTTTGCTTTGTACTGGGCCATACAAGGCAAATTCTCAGCACCTTGTACATTTGGCATGTTCTGAGTTCTGATTCTTGTACAGCAAGTAGTAACCATCACAGGTGTTAAATGCTCTTGTGACTGAAGACAAAGCATTACCAGTGGCAGCATGATTCATCTCTAGTGTCACTGCTAAAAATGTGAAGCAAAAATAAGAAGCTTCAAAAACATACACCCTAACCTATCAAAAATATATTAAAAAAACAATACAAAAATAGTACTTTCTGGGCAAAGTTCCCCTAAAAGAGTAGGACAGCATTTTCTATTTTTAAATTGGTTGTCTTTTTCCCTCTCCCCCCCTGTTGTGCAGGAAACAGCTTTGCTTTGCATAAGAGGGAAAACCCAGCCAACTGAAACTGGAGAGAAAAGCAGCTCAAGTTTACATTAAACACATCCCAGAGGTTCTTCCCTGCCATTTAACTGTGCTAAGAATTTCTCATCATCACGGCTGCTGACACAGGAGCCGTGACCTTATCCTGGCTCAGAACGCATTCTGAGAGAAGATATGGAGTGAGATTACACCAGTGTGGACACGCTGCCCCCAGTGGAGTGGCCTTAAGAGTACAAATCAGACAGACTACTTCAGCCCCAGATTTCACTTTGACACTTATGCTCTTATTCTGTCAGATGTGTAGAGGGGACTGTAGAAGGCAAACTGGATACCGGGCTGCATCAAAATCAGGGTGGTCAGAAAGTTCATGAGAGGCGATTCTGCCCCTCTACTCTGGAGCACTTCTCCTAAGAGGACAGGCTGAGATAGCTGGGGTTGTTAGCCTGGAGAAGGCTCCAGGGGGACCTTATGTTGGCCTTCCAGTACCTGGAGGAGACCTGCAGAAAAGCTGGGGGAAGGACTTGTTACAAGGGTGTGTAACAGTAGGATGAGGGGCAAAGGTTTTAAACTAGAGCAGGGTAGATTTAGATTAGATGTTAGGAAGTTCTTTACTGTGAGACCGGTGAAACATGGGAACAGGCTGCCCATAGAGGTGGTGGAGACCCCAACCCTGGAGACATTCCAAGTCAGGCCTGATGCAGCTCTGAGCAACCTGATCTGGTTGAAGGTGTACCTTCTTACTGCAGGGGGTTGGATTAGATGAACCTTAAAGGTCTTTTCCGACTCAAAGCATTCTATGATTCTATGACTGCAATAGTGTCCTATCTACAAAAACCAAACTGAACATCAGTAGATTCATAAAAAGGGTGTAAAACCTTTTTACCTTGCCTATCCCTTATCTTGGGATAGATGTGTCCTGCAGATTGTCATTAGGACAAGTTTCCCAGGAAACTGAGTTATGCCACTGTCCCAGACCTACGCTCCTGATGCAGTGAATGTTGTCGGCTGAGGGATCAAGCCTCCTGCTCTGCTCTGAGACTATGACTTCCTGCCTGTAGCATGGGTCTTGCTCGGCTCTGGCTGATCCCTCCTCTCTCACTTACGCTGCCACCCATGGCCCTGGCCTCCCAGTGGGAATTCTTTCTCTTTGATGCAATATCCAAAATTTCTTTCAAAGTTGTAGCAGATGTGGGGTGAGTGCAAGCTTGTCCCATGCAGACAGCTTGAAGCTACCTGTGCAGACCTGTCTGGCCACTGCACCTGCTCCGCCTCTCTGCCTGTCCCCCTCTGCATTTAACACAAGATTAATGAGTAGGGTGAATTGCTTGTAACGGGCCCTGTTCATAGCCCTTCACTGGTACCATTTGTGCTGATCGTCTTTCCCTTGCTCCAAGTCTGGCCACCTCCTGCATCATCCACCCATGCTAAATTCCCAGCCTCTGCCATAAGGCCATTGACTGGACACTTCAGTGGCTGCTGACCTGTGGATGTGAGCTGCATCCATGCATCCTGCTGCAGCCCTTTGTCTCTGAGAAACAGCATTTTGCTTGAGATTGGAGCTTGCTCTCTTTCGATATCCCTCCATTTTCTATGGGGCCTCTAGTTTATGCCCAGTTCTCCACAGCCACATCACACAGAGATCCCAGGATTATAGGTAAAATAAAAAGGATGAAAGGAAACAAAGGGCAAAAAGTAATGTGTTGGTTCTGACAATGACCAATAATCAGGTGACAATATCGCATCCATCAGCGGTGCCCTAGAGATGTGAATTTGCCACAGCCTATATTCTGGTTTGTCCCTACCTCACAGCATACGTTTCAGTTTAGCAGCTCAGTTCCTTTCATCTCTTGACACTCTCTCTGAACTAATTAAACACAAGCAGCTGTTTTGATGGTGCTACAGAAAGTGCATATCAAATAAACTGTGCCATGAAAGAGTAAGCCACTATTAGTGCTGGTTGCAGCATAGCAAAACACTTTAACTTTACAGCTGAGGGCATTTTAGTTAGTAAGCTTTAAAATCAGATAGTTATCATAGTATTGACAGGCATTTATAATGCTGGTTATAGTCTAGGTGGCGGTGACTGTCTCCAATGTATGGCATATTTTTTGACCTGATTGAACAGGTCACAGAGGGGCAGAAAAAAGCCTTTCATTGCCACCAGCAAAAGCCTTGACCCACCCAGAACTGCAGCACTGAGGACATTTGAGTTACCATCGCTGGAAAAATCCACTGATGGCTGAGACACTGCCTCTTTATTATTTTAAAGAACCAATGACAAAAAGCAAACCAGATGAGCTAGGGATTTCTTTACCAGTTTGTACACAGATTAGTGATCAAGTGGATTTGGTGCATTCGCTGTTTAATCGTTGAGGGTGAGTCCCTTACAAGTGAAGCTCTGCTCTCCCTGTGAAAAAAAAAAAAAAGGCACTGCTGGGAGAACGATGCAATGCAATGTAGGAAGGTGGCTTCTCGGCTGATTGAGGATTATTTGTGCTCCTTTTTCCCTTTCTGCCTGGAGTGTCGCTTTCAGTTGCAGAGTTCAAGTGCAGATAAACACTGTTTCGGAAGCTTAAAATGGGGAGTCATTTGTCCTCAGCTAAAGGCCTTAGGGCCTCCTGGTTTGTTTGCTTTCTCTTGATCCAGATGAATTACACTAGAAATACCTGGCAGTTTGGTTGCCATTTGGTATTTAACAATCTGCTTTGGAATGGCAGGGGCTCAGCTAGTTGAGGCGCCAGCTCAGAAAGAGGATTCCTTCCTCACCCCAGCTGACAGAGGTCACAGCTCCACTCCCAGGAGATCCCCAACACAGTGCTACATGACAGCTACAACACAAATCTACATAGTAACCTCATGTTTCTCTCGCTTGCAAAGCGGTTTGTGTTAAAAACAAAACACCGCAAAATTGGTTAATGTGGACAAGCCTGGTCAGGGTTTTTGTTCTGATCCTGGTATTTGTTTGACTTGGAGTGTTTTATTCCCCTTGTAGGAACACCATTATTGCTGGCAAGAAGAGCCTGAATAGTGTGCTAGGCTCATCATCATCTCTTGAGTGAGCAGAAGGGATGGACAGAGGACCCATGCCCAGTGATGTAGCACCTTCAGGAAGGACTTGTTTGGTGAGAAGGAAGGATGGGAATTTGTGACATGGTGATTTGGGTACAGGTTTGAGGGTTTCTTCTGCCAATGACCAGGCCCAACAAAAATGATATAGCCAGTAGGAAGATGAACCAATACACAGACTGTATTGTAGACAAGAAGGACATTCCATGAATGATCGCTGGGGGTACAAACAAGTCAATCAGCTGGTACATAATTGATGCCACCGCCAACAATCCCACAAAAGATGTGACTCGGCCCACAACAGGTGGTATAAGCAGAGAACCAAGGTTTCCCATAGTTAGCATGGGAAACAGCCAAACTAGTAAGTTAAATACATAAGAAAAAGGTGCCCACATGGCGACTCTCACCCGATCGACCTGTGTTCACAAAGGTCTAAACAGACTGGGGCCCAGCTCCAGGGAGAGTCAGGAGGTCTGCCCTGAACCAGGAAGCTCTGGGGAGTGCACTCCACGGACAGACACTCCTGACTCCCTGCAAGTGGTCCCAGCTTTTATCCCCAAGCAGACACCTGACCTTTGTCAACTCAGTGCGGGACCCCTGGGGCTCATTTCCCTTGGGGCTCATCTCCCCCTGCCCCCCCCCGGCAGGGCCGGCCACACCCTGGGGGGAAGCTATAAGGCAAACTCACCACCTCTGTATGAAGGGCTGTGGGAATCACCCATTTGTCAACCTTAATTTGGGGTTTGGGGCTCAAACCCCAGCATTTCAGGGTTAAAAATTGAATCCATATGCAGAAATGGAGAGTAAAACTATCTCCTTGGGGGCATGCACACAAGGCCTGACTGTGTGAGGCATGTGTGAATCGGAATGGTACTCCTTAAAAAATAGCATCGATCAGGATGAACATCTTTTTTCTAATCCTGATTCTGCCAGAAAGTTATACCTTAATTATGCTGATTTGCTGCATCTGCAGCATTTACTAATGCTGCAAAACTAATCCTTCATCCAAAAAATCAAATGTGTCTTACACTTGCTCCACACATAGTCACCACCCCTATCTGCTTTGATCTTGAGGCATAAGGAGCTGTTACAGCAGTGATGAATGCAGCATAATCATGCTGCCAGGGGATGCCTGACAGTAGGACTGCCACACTCAAACATGTGTACATGGCTCTGGAGGTGATGGTCAAGGGATGTGCCTCCTCTATCCTTTCAGTGAGAAGGAAGAACTTGAGGAGGCTTGGATGGATTCTGTAGGTTAAAACTGCTTATGAAGCTGGTGTCAGCTATAGGTTATGATTAGCCCTGAGGACTACTTGGAAGAGATAGGATCAACCTAAATGAGGCAGAAGTATTTTTGATAACATGCTGGCCAACCTGGTGAGGACAGCTTTGAACAACAGGGGAGGGAAAGGATGACTCCCCCATTAAGTGAGGAAGTGGGGGACTACGCTGTCCAGCAAACTGTCCAAGATGATGTGGACAAGAGAGACCTTTTCATGAGCAAAATGGCAGAGTCACTCCAAGCATATGCATACAGATAGCGAAGTGCCTACCAAACAGCATGATGGGGAAAGATTTTACACCTCTAGTGAGAAATCAGCACAGCTGGATGCATCCAACATTACATTTCCATGCATCCACATGGGGAACAGAGAGGAGCAATGAGTCAGCATGCAGTTGCAGGGCTATGATCTCACTGGGATCATGCAGGCATGGTGCAATAGCTCACACTAATGGAGGGCTGCCTATAGATGTGTGCGGGATCTTTTATACAGGGTACAGAAAGGACAGGCAGAGAAGGTGAAGGAAGGGAGTTCCCTGTATGTGAAAGAGCCCCTGGCATGAGTAGAGCTTTGTCTGAAGACGGGTCAGGAGCCAGCAAAGTGCTGACAGCTCAGCATTAGTGAGCAGGTCAACGTGGGTGAGGTTGTGGTATGTGCCTGCTAACTGCTAGATTAGGAAGAGGCAGATGAGGCCTTCTTCAGACAACTACAGGCCCTAGTATCCCTGGGGAACTTGGACCATTCTGATATCTACTGGAGGGATAATCCAGCAGATCACAAGCAATCTTGGATATTTCTGGAGTGCATTGATGATAAATTCCAGACAGAGGTGCTGGATCTAAAGGGGAGAGGAACACTGCTGGCCTTGATGCTTATAAGCAAAGAAGAAATGGCAGGGGGGTGAGAGAGTTGGGTAGTCTTGATTGCATAACCATGACATGCTACAGTCTAGGATCCTGGGAGGAGGCAAAAAAAAGCTAGTCAGAGAAACACAGCCCTGAATTTCAAGAGGGCAGAGTTCAGTGTGTTTGGGGAGCTGCTTAGAAGAAACTCATAACATAGTGTCCTGAAGAGCAAAAGGGTGCAGGAGAGCTTCTGAATTTTCAAGGATAAGCTCTTCCAAATCCCAGAAACACAAGATGCAAACTGAGAAGGAGAAAAAACAAACAAATATGACAGGAGGCCTACATGGATCAACAAAGAGCCGCTTGCAAAGTTTAACCATAAAAAGGAGGCACTCAGGAGGTGGAAGCTGGGACAAGTGACCTGGGACACTGTGGGAACATGTGGGAATATGGCAAGGACGATGAAATGCAAAAGGAAAGTTCAACAGCAGCAACAGGACAGCTATGAAAGATTTGGACATGCCTGTGAGTAGGAATGGGGACATGGTCTTAATGGATATGAGGAAATTTGTGCTTGGGATTGCCCCAACCCAGGTGCAGGACCTTCCACTTAGTCTTGTTGAACTCGAGGAGGTTGGCATGGGTCCACATAATGCCTAGCATTCAGCTAGTTTCAGCAAGGCTGTAATTTTCACCTCAGTGCCTTACTGATGCATGTGCCTGTGCCAGTCTAGAAAAGGGACCTGGTCTGCAGGGGCTCTGTGGACACCTGCAGCACCTTCTGCCTGTGAGTGGCAGCAGCAGATCTCCCTCCCTGCCTGAAGATGGTGAAGTGCTCTCCACCAGCCAAGAGAACTGTGTATGGAGGCGTGTATTGCCTGGGAAACAGCATGCCAGTGAAGGCTTCACTGGATATTACAGCCCCCAGAGTAAAGGGTATGAAAGGGAAGGCTGGCAGTGACGTAAATGAAATTTCTTTTCCTCAGAAAGCACCAGTAAATAAGATCCCTGCAAAACCCGGAGTGGCACAGCATGCTGGCTCGTCGTAGTTCTCATTTGCTCTGAAGCTATTTCAGCCCTGGTCTGCAAATCTGACTGCCACTAGCAATATTTGGTCCCTTTCTGGACAGAAGCCATTTTCTTGCCAGTGTTGTTTTTTCTGTCTGTTGCTAGGAGGGAGCAGGGCCTGTCGGATGCTGTGCTTGCACAAGGCCTTGAAAAAGCTCAGCCAGCAGTTTAGACCCCCAAGTGTGAAAGCTCTTATGTACACCCAGCACTGTACAAGCCAAGTCTGGTCACCCTCTCTTGCCACACTGCAATCCATAAATGCAGCCTCTCTCCTGTGCTCTACAAACAAGGGGAAAATTATTTCCTCAAATTTTCCACCTCCTTGACAGCAGTCTTACCAAACACAGTATGTAGCTCACATCTAATTTCATCCTGTGAAAGGCCATTTATGGCTCTGTGCAAGGTGACGAAATGTTCCTTCAGTCTCCACTTCCTTCTCTGTGTCTTAGGTTCCTGAGGATCTAAATCCCAGACAAAAATTTGGGCTCAAAAATATCCCTCCCATATTCTCTTTC
>NW_008614133.1:3459-12183 GCF_000691845.1 Merops nubicus | reverse complement strand
TCTGGATTGATTCACTGGAAGGGTAGTAAAGCATTGGAAGAGTCTGCTCAGGGAAGTAGTGCAGTCACCATCCCTGGAGATATTTAAAAAACGTGTAGATGTATTGTGTAGGGATGTGATTCAGTGGTGACCTGGCAGTGCTGAGTTCACTTTTGGACATGATGATCTTAAAGGTCTTCTCCAGCCAAGAGACTTCTATGATTCTATGTCTAAATACAGCCCTGCTCTGTCATACTGGTGTCAGCCTGCATCTGAGCAGTGCCATTCCAGGCGGCTACTGCCACAAAGAAAAAAAGTCAACAGACCTTTGAAAGCTCTACAGTTTTCAGATACTTCCCCTAATTTGCTTTCATTTTCTAGAGACTTTTGGCCACACCAGCTTCCTTTGGTGCTGGTGGAAGAACTGTGGGTGCTTGAGTACCTGCATTCCTCCTCATCAGTCTTTTAAGCAGAGAACGTCACTGCCACTGGAAGTCGATGGTATCTGCTCCTGCACATCTTCAGATCTCTGTTGAGGTCAGCAGGACGATCTCTGTGACTGGCAATAGCAGACAAAAGCTGGAGTGGGTCTGAGGGTGCCCTCAGAGGAAGGCCTGTCTGAAGAGCCTTACACTGTCTGCAATACCATTCATTTGCAGCCAGGTCCATTCTGGAGCAGCCACCTTCCTCTCTCCAGGAAGTTCCTACAATGCAAGTCGCTGCATTCCTTCCAGAAAACATCTGCCTTTCTCAGCAGCCTTCTACCATTTGGAAGCTTTGAAAGTCCTCTTCTGAATGTTTGGAATTTCATGGGGTGGTTTTTTTTGTTTGTTTGTGGCTTTGGTTTTTGTGTGTATGTGACACAGAGACCAAGGAAGAGCCTTGTATAGACCTGAGCCTGAGCTGCATTTTGTATACTGAGTTCATACCTTAAAGTGATTTAGCTTGGTTATTAGAAGCAGGTCCTTGCTATAGCTGAGCATTTAGCACAAGTCCCCTGCATGATAAATCAGTTCTTTTGTTTGTTAGCAAATGTATGCTGTTATCCTCAAATAAAATGTTTAAGAAAAGGTGTATCAAATCTAGATTTACACAGGTGTACAAATAATACATTCACTTGTGCTTCCTTGCACCCTACTCATAAGTGGCTTCATTTTAAAAAAGGATTGTAAAAGGAGCATATGTGAGGCATTTTCTCTCAGCATTACCATGTTGAAACAATTTTCCCTTTCCCCCCTTCTTCGGCCTATAACTGGTTCAGTTATGCAAAGTAGCTGTAATTATCTGAATACAAAATTTATTTCAGATTCTCATGACTCAAATAAATATGAGCCTGCTGAGTCTGCAAACACTACAAGACAAAGCTCATATAGTCTCGGAACAGCTGTGAAAGAGGTTTGGGCTTTTATTTTATTTTAGGTTTTATTTGTGTTTTTCCTTAGTTGCCTGCTAGCTTCAGTTAGCCAGGGTTTGTATAATCAAGGTTTTCAAGTACACTGTGATTGGGGGAGTGTATTTTTATCAGAGTCTGTACAGCCATCCCATGTAGCAGCGTCTCCGCAGAAATTTTCCACTGTGTTTAAAGGGTACCTTTGTTGCATACAAGATTTTGAAGAAATGAAAATGCTTGTTTCTGGGACTTCTGCTAAAGCCAGCTGTGTAAGCAGCAAGTCAAAGCAGTTTTGTGTCTGGAAAATGATATGCTTTCTGTGTTGTCCCATGCAGCTGTGTTTTGTGCTGCAGACTAAAGCATTTAGCTCTAGCAAGTGGCAGAACTTCTCTGCCCTGCTGCCGTCCCAAAGGATGCATTTAAAGGGCAGAGCATACAATGACAGTCCATTTCAATATTTCTGAGGACTTCAAACACATACACCAGTTCTTTCTATTTTCACTGATGCCTACTTCATAAAGCAAATGAGACACAGACACGACACCCTTTAGGGAGGCTTTGCATGAATATGTAGAAGTATCAGAGCAGAAATGTCAAAGCTCTTTACCAACCAGGGTGCTGTAAGAAGGCTGCCAGACCGCTAGCTCAGCAACGCTGGCCTTAAATGGCAGGTGTACTGCAGGCAGGTGGCATTGCCCTCATCAGAGAGATGCCCAGGTAAGCACAGATGCAGTTTTCCTTTTGGTAGATGTTACCTGTCTTATTGCTCTTATTGACCACAGAGCTCAATTGGGAGCTTTCCTAACAGAGGGCTGTTTGTATAGCTGCAGTGCTGGCTTGGGGCAGCAGTCGCGCACAGTATTGGAGCTGGGCAGGTATACTGGACACCTCTCCAGCTGAAAGCAAACTGTGGCCTACACTCTGGTGCTATAGGAACAGGGAAGAAAGCATTAGCAATGTCCATGGTACCATACCACTTAGCTGCCTTTGACTCCAGCTCACACTGGAGTTCTAGCATGTCTGGCACAGCAGCACTCATTGCTGGCGTGACTTCATTTAGGCCACGGTAGTCCACAGTCAATCTCCATTCCCATTGGGCTTTCGCACTGGCCATATAGGACTGTTGAAGGCTGAGAGAGTTTTGCTAACTACCCTTTGACCCTCTAGTTGGCTTTCGCACTGGCCATATAGGACTGTTGAAGGCTGAGAGAGTTTTGCTAACTACCCTTTGACCCTCTAGTTGGCAAATCAACTTCTGGATAGGAGCTACAGAGTCTCTGTTAGTACGATTCTGTCATCAATGCACCGTTTTAGTAGCAACTGGCACCTTTTGATCTTCAACTTTGATCCACCACACGACAGCAGACTCCTCTGAAAGTCCAGGCACAACAGCCAGCTGTTCAATGTCCTCAGTCTCTACAGCTGCTATGCCAAAGACCCATCGATACCCTTTTGGGTCCTTGTAATACCCTTTCCTGAGGAAGTCTATACCAAGGATGCATGGGGCATCTGGACCGGTCACTATAGGGTGCTTTTCCCACTTATTCCTGGTTAGGCTCACTTCAGCCTCTACCACAGTCAGTTCTTGAGATCCTCCCGTCACTCCAGTGACAGTGACCAACTCTGTCCCTCTATGATTCGATGGCAATAGGGTGCACTGTGCACCAGTGGCCACCAGGGCTCTGTACTTCTGTGGTTCAGACGTGCCAGGCCATCGAATCCACACAGTCCAATAAACTCTGTTGTCCCTCTCCTCCACCCGGCTGGAGGCAGGGCCCCTCTGATTCTGAGGGTAGTGCCCA
Organism: Merops nubicus; assembly: GCF_000691845.1. Taxonomy (NCBI): domain Eukaryota; kingdom Metazoa; phylum Chordata; class Aves; order Coraciiformes; family Meropidae; genus Merops; species Merops nubicus. Next base: position 9,012 of record NW_008614133.1, on the reverse strand, counting down.
TTATTCAGAAACGGGTTTGTGCTGTTTACTGGATTCACAGAGTTTACATAGTTGCCAGAGTTTGTGTACACGTCATGCATGGCACTGTCATTTGGCCTGCTCCTGTTGAAATCTGAGGCAGATGTGTTTGGACCAGATAACTGCCCATAGTGGACTGGAACAGCCTGCCCTCTGGAGATGTTTTCTATCCTGTTTGGTTTATCTTGTAAGTAGAGCACTCGTGATTGCAGGGCAGAGGTAGGTTTTCCATCCCATCTGCTCATCTGCTCTCCAGACCTACGCAGGATAGACCACAGGGTACATTGTGACATGTACTGCTCCTGGCTAGCTCGTCTCACAGGAGATCCTAACAGCTTCAACACAGGCCCATTCAGGAGAAGAGATGGATCTTTTCTCCATCCTGTCTAATTTTTCACACAGCTTTTCAAATGATTTCTCAGGTGATTTCTCGAGGGCTGATACACAGGCCCGTATGGGACTGGAGATAATGTCCTCATGCTGTCATACCCTGGCAGCCCCTTCAGTCACTGTTGGTGCCCCACCATCTCGTCCCCACACCATTGTTGACAGCGTGTGGGCATACATTGATGGTGCACTCTGCACAAACTTCCACAGCATGGGTCGCTGGCGTGGCATTGCATCAGGGTCCACAACCTGCCTGTCACCAAAAATGACCTGCTGCCCAGCTAACTCCCTCAGGGAGTTAATAACTTTTTCCACAGAGGTCCATCTAGTCGGGCAGCATTCGATATCTGAAGGGATGCCTGTCTTTACAGCTGACAGGAGTCACCTCCTCCAGAGGCTGATGGTGTTGGTCTTCCTCACAAATGCCTGGTCAATGCCTCCATCTTTGGACAGGGATCCTAACTGCCTGGCTTCCCCACCATCCAGGTAGATGCCATTGGCCCCATTATCCCAGCATTGGAGCAGCCAGGTGGTAAGTGGCTCACCTTCACAGTGACTAAAGTCCTTTCTCGTATTTCTCAGCTCTTTCATAGGCAAAGGTTTACTGGTGACATCAGCAACTGATGAATCCCCAACAGATGGCTTTATTCTGGAAAGAACTGCTTTTTGATCATCTGAATCTTGGCAAGCTGTTGAAGGGCCTGCTTCATCATTATCCGACCATGCTGGGCGATCAGTTTTTGTTAGGTGTTTCTTTCCTAATGGAGCTCTGCTTAAAAGTCATCCTTTCTTTGTAAACTGTGGATGGGAGTGTTACATTGCCTTTGATTCTCTTTTCTGTGGGGCTCTTTTATTCTCCTTTTGGCGTCTTCACCTTGTCCTGGTGTAACATTTCCCCCAGGGGGCTGGTAGATTATTCTTACTGTCTGAAGAGTCATTTGGCTGCTAGGAAACAAACAGATACTGCTTCAGAATGTCACATACATTGTACTTTGGTTTCTAAGTAGAGCATTAATGTTGGTCTTTCATTCATAATGAGGAAGTCTTAGTAATTTGCTTCTGACTATGGGATCTTGGTGTACGTTTGAGACACTGTTGATTATATCTCACTACAACACAGTACAATCAGATACAGACATGACCTCCTGTATTTGTTGAGAAATGCATTAACATTAAGCTTTCTCCTACCATATTAACATGCTGCCCTCTCCTCTCCTCTCCTCTCCTCTCCTCTCCTCCCCTCTCCTCTTTCCAACAGTCAAGAATGAGTACCAGTACAATCCTTAAAAACACCCATCATACCTTTCTGTGGTTATGTCAAGTTTTTTCACACTCTGTCCTTGTTTGAGCTAGAGCAGAACTAATTCTGTTCAGTGATTTTATGTTTCAACTAAGTCACTCTTAAATATCTGCATTTTCTGAAGTTAACAACATATCTTTTCAGACAGTGTCAGCTTCTAGAAGTGTTAGTGTTTGATATTTATGGTTACTAACAAGGATTGGTGTTCAGAAAGGCTCTTGCTTATACTTGTTCCTGTGGAGACCAAGGTCACTGATAAATCTTGTGTAACACATTGGGGTGCCATAAACTAAAAGGCTACACCTGAGGGGAGGATCGGACAGGGCAGGTGACTCTAAACTGACCAACAAGTTATTCCATCCCACATACACCATATTCAGTACAAAGCTGAGAGATCACAAGCATCAAGCTCTCTTCTTCCATGGCCGGCATCTGAGGAGGAATTTCTTTGTTCTTCTGCCTTTGATCTCAATAGGTGTGTTTCTGAATCCTGTTCCAGAATCATGCTCCTGAGTCTGGTTTCTGTCTGCCACTGAGTCCAATCTGGAAATTCCCCAGTGTCTGCTCCACAACATCACTAGTGACAGTGACATAACTGCCATCAGCACAGGGGTGAGGTGGGGTGGGCGATGTTGGGTTCAATGTTGGTTCTGTATATATTCGTATATGTTTAATTTCATTCTATTGTTATTGTTTCATTAAAGCTATTTACATTTTCTTTCCCAATCAATATCTCTCTCTCCCTTATTCCCTTCCTCTTCCTCTCTGGGAAAGGAAAAGGGTTAATAGGGAGAATCTGTCACTTGTCTGGTCAGCAGCCTGGCCCTCACTGTTGATACACTCCCATGAAATGCAGTGGTTTGAGTGTCATGAAGACTTTCATTTTAGGTTATAAAGAATACGAATCATAAAGTCAAAATTCTACAGTTTTCTGATATCTGTGGGTTTCTAGGTAGTCTTCCAGACTCAGTAAGTCTCCAACTTTTACCAAGGTGTTACAAGACTGTAAAGCTATTGTACCTGCTGAGCTGCTGTCCAAATTAGCTTGTGGCTATTTAGTGCAGCAAGCATGTGCTCATGTGCTGTATTCTTCAAAATACAAGATGATGTGAAGCTGCGAAAGCAAACAGAAAACTTCCTCTATCCCATTACAGGGCAGAGAAAAATAGCTATTCATCATCTTTTGTCTGAGTGATGATTTCAAGTACTCTGAAGTGTATATAGTTATCTTCCTACTGTCCAGGGAACTACACTAATAATATAAAAAAATGCTTACAGAAACAAAACATGCTTTTCCATGTATGAGATAGGAATATACTCCTTGTGGTTGTACTTCAGGTTAGCAAGAGCACTGGAAGCACAAAAACCACTCCTTCAGTTTTGTTTTTTTTTTTTTCCCCCATGAATCATAGAATCATCATGGTTGGAAAGGACCTCCAGGATCATGAAGTCCAGCCTTCCTCCCAGCATTGCCCTAACCACTAGACCACAGCCTCAAGTGCCACATCCACTCGTTTTTTGAACACCTCCAGGGACGGTGACTCCACCACCTCCCTGGGCAGCCCATTCCAGTGCCTAACCACTCTCTCAGTGAAGAAATTCTTCCTAATATCAAATGAAAACCTCCCCTGGTGCAATTGGAGGCCATTTCCTCTCATCCTATCATCAGTGATTTGGGAGAAGAGACCAACCCCAGCCTCACTACAACCTCCTTTCAGGTAGTTCTAGAGAGCAATAAGGTCTCCCCGCAGTCTCTGCCAGACTAAACAACTCCAGTTCCCTGAGTCAATCTTCCTCAGGCATGTTTTCCAGCCCCCTCACCAGCATTGCCGGCCTTCTCTGGCCCCGCTCCAGCACCTCCATGTCCTTTTTATCCTGTGGTGCCCAAAACTGGCCACAGTACTCAAGGTGCATTCTCACGAGTGCCGAGTCCAGGGGCATGATCACCTCCCTGCTCCTGCTGGTCACACCATTTCTGATCCAGGCCAGGATGCCATTGGCCTTCTTGGCCACCTGGGCACACTGCTGGCTCATGTTCAGTGAGCTGTCTACCAACAGCCCCAGGTCCTTTTCCACCAGGCAGCTTTCCAGCCACTCCTCCCCAAGCCTGGAGCGTTGCCTGGGGTTGTTGTGCCCCAAGTGCAGATACTTCTATTCTACCAGGAAAAAAGAAAATGAATATACTTCTACCACGAACGTGAAATAAAAACAGGTTGGAATTTGTCATTGCAGAGCCTAAAATGCAGGGGAGCAGTGGGCGGCCAGCAAGGGACCTTCTCTATTGACAAGCCTTGGACTGTGATGCATAACTTTAGGCCTCCTTTACTGCAGCAGGAAATTGTCCTTGGCCAAGTCACAGTGCTGTCTGTGGCAGAGTTCTTCAAGCAACGAGGAACCAGCAGCACAGTCTGCTGTGGTGTCATCTGTCACAGAAAGGCAGAGTGGATGACAACCTGTAGTAAATCTGCATACTGGGGTTTATGTAAAAATCATGGAGATTAGAGCTCTTACCCTTCTTGATATCTCACACACACATTACTTTCTCTCCTGGCATTGCACCCATGAAATCTCAACCTCACTCCCTGCAGCAAAGTTGCTACTCGTACAGGATGCTTGGGCAGAAAGTCATCTTGGCTTGTGCTCTGTCACTGCTTGCAATTACCTGACCTGGGAATAAGCAGCTGAGGTCACTGGTAATCCTCCTGCATTTGTCTCCATCTATCTCCCTGATCTTCAGGATCCTCTACCATTTCTAGGATCTTTCCTCCAGCCAGGATTTTTACCTTCCTCCTTTCTCAGCCTCCATCTTCTTTCCAAGACCATCTCTTTCTGTGAGTAATTCTTCTTTTTTGGCAACAGCTTCCCCTTCTGGAGACCCTAGCACCTGGTTTTCCCAATTCAAACTGTCTACCTGCAGGAGCAAAATGTATAATAAACCTCTCAATTGGTGGTGCTGTCTGATATCTCTGATTTCGTTAGATGATTTGGAATGTGCCTCTTTTCTGTAGTCCAGCTGCTCTCAGATTTATGACCAGTCTGTCATGATGATGGCTAACAGCTCTATGGCTTCTGCCTGAGAATTCAAAAGACCAGTTACAGTCTTTCACACACCCACTTGCACACATACCTCCAGTTATTTGCTATAAGCAACACCATGCTACCAGCTGTTCATTTCTCACCACAGTGCAGCACCCATCTGACACTCAACTACTGCACTGTTAGCTCCTCAAGGTACTTAATTTTGATGTGACTGTGAAATAGGCTCTGTGGACCTCTCCCACTACCGGATACCTGCTTGCAATTAGGCTCCACTACCATGTGGACATCTCTATACACCTCTGTCTCACTGCAGGGCTCCTCATTGCCAAATGTTGCCTGCCTTGCCCCTTACCAACTCCATGAAAATCCTGCTGGGGCAGAATTACACCTAACACAAGAAAGAACACACAGCAAGTAACACGTGAGCATGGTGCCACGTAGCTCTGGCAGTTTTTTGCTTTCTGACATGAGACAGCATGTGAAACAAAGAGGTGCATTTTGTTTCCTCACGTTGCCATCACTTTTCCTAACATTGTACCCTGGAGAGAGCTGGGCATGAGCAGAATGTACAGCAACAATTGTCAAGAAGCTCAGAAAGTTCTCTGGGAGTGAGGCAAAGCCAAGAGCTCTGTCATGTTGTAGAACCAGAGGACTGGGTGGGTCCTGATAAGTCATCTAGACTGCCCAGTGCCACAGGTCAGTATCAAATCTAGTTACATTTATGCTGACAGAGTGGGAATTTAAATTTACTTATAACTGTACTCAAGGATCCTGCATCATCTCCTAAGAGTTTTTTTCTAACGTCTAGT
>NW_008614133.1:0-3428 GCF_000691845.1 Merops nubicus | reverse complement strand
GCTGAATTATTAAACCTGTCATGTTTTGTTCTTTCCACCACAGAAAAGAACAGCTTTTTCTCTTTCTCTTTGCAAAGGACTCTTATGCTTTTATGGGATTTGTAGGGCCTTTCTGTTCCACTACATACAGGGGGTGGCCAGCCTTCCATTCATGCTGTAGAAGATGACATGAATTACAGTGACATTCTGAAAACTTTACTGGTATGAAGATTTCTGTTTTCTATGCTTTTTATGTGTAGTTATTCCTTAAGAAAACTATGCAAGGTACTCACTGCACTTTTTTTAACAGCACTTATACTTCGGAAAAATGCTAATATCAAACTTTCATTGTCATTGTTTTCCAAGGCAATAGGTCCATGCAATTCCTTTCAGGTTGTTCAATACCTCTACAAGAATTGCCAAATATAGCTCAGAATGAGCTGCTACAGTACAACAATTCCCCATAAAGACTTTGTCATACCAGACAAAGGGCTTGCGTTTTTCTGTAGGAGGAAAATGATTTGCTGCAGGCTCTCCACTGTATTTCTTTCCACAGTTGTTTTTTGTGAGCATAAAGTGCAACTTTGTCTTACAGAGTTTGAAATTGAGATTTACTACCTTCTGTTTAGGACAAGTAATAGTGATTCATGTTATTGTAGACCATTAAAGGATTGCAACTTTACTTTTCTGGTCATCAGCACTTCTGGAGAGATCTCCAAAGAGTGCTTTCTTCACTTTTAGGTTAACCCATTTCTCAACATCTCCTTAAGGACCACCAAAAAAAAAAACAAAAAACAAAACACCAGAAAATACCTGTTGAACAGTATGCATTCTTCTGTACTGTGGATGCTGGGCTTTGTTCCTGTGTGATTCCTTTCTATAAACCAAAGCCAAAATATTCAGTGTTCTAGTTGTCCTGAAAATAATTAATGGAAGAGAGTAAGTCTTTCATCTCTTTCTATTTCAGAAATTTGGATTATGTATCAATTGAAGTGACATGCAAGTCCAGAGACCAGTTTTCTATCATCTCTGAAAACTGCTAGTAAGAACTCAGTTGTTTTGAAAGCAACCAGGAAAAAATAGGGTACTTCTGATAGTTAACCAAGAAGTCTAATGCCATAACAACATTGGCTACTTCTATATTATGTAGTACATATACATATAAAACACATTATATAGTATATGTATACTATACTATAGCATACAGTACTAGAATAATTCTGCTCTTGCTTTTTCTTGTCATTGCACAGATGTGCTGGATTGTGTTATCTCGTGCCATGGTAAGTAAAACCTGATTTGTCAGTTGGCTGCATTCATTTCTAGGAAACAGACTGAAGGGAAGGTGTTACTCTGCAACAGCAGCTCAAGTATATTTTTGCTCCAGAGAATCCAAATGCAGTGGAGGTATCATCTGGCAACTCATTTGTCATTGCTTGGTAATCATGTCAAGATTTGTTGCTCTCAGTGTGTAGCTCTCTGAGGACTTCAAAGACAGTGTGCTGTTTGTCTCCATTCCCTTTGGACAGGCAGAGCAAAGATAATTTAAGAAGCAGTGAAATCAGCACGCAACAGCAGAGGGGCATTTGCCTCTTGTTGAGTTACTCTCTGAAGGTTATGTGAGAAAAGGGAGATGGTGTGGTGGATGGACAAGTCTCTGACTTCAAGGCAGAGGCAAGTGCATGGCATTGACATATTTCCTCTGTATGAGGCAGTGTTGATTTCATAGGGTGAATTGCCTTTTTTTCAGTACTTTGCTCCTACACTCCTAATAGCAACACTCTTACACAAAAGAAGGACTGTATGCTCAAAAAGAAAATGAAGAACAGCTAGATCTTGAGCAGCGCTGTAGATGGCACTTTGAGAGCTACCACACAGAACAGAATAATAATATAGCAGGCAAATGTTGTTCTTGTGAAGTACCACGCTCCCTTGCTAGCAATACACGAAGATGGAGTGTTGTCTGTAAAATAGAAGTAGGATTGTCCTTTCTACTAGATGGATTACAATTTTAAGGCTTGGCTTGTGCACATAATGAAAGATGAAGGATTGGATTGAATCTACAGAATAGGTAACAGGCCATAAGTGATACAGAAAATACAAAGGACTTTGGATTCTGGCTAACTGGGGAGGTTCCTATGGACTGGACACTGGCTAATGTGACGCCTATTTATATGAAAGGTGGCAAGGAGGATCCCAGGAACTACCTGTCCTGTCGGTCTGACCTCGGTGCCAGGAGAAGTTATGGAGAAGATCATCTTAAGTGCCACACCACAACAGTTACAGGGTAACCAGGCCATCAGGCCCAGTCAGTACAGGTTCATGGAGGGCATGTCCTGCTTAAAAAAACCTCATCTCCTTTTATGACAAGGTGTCCTGCGTGGTGGATGAGGGAAAGACTGTGGATGTTGTTTGTCTCAGCTTCAGCAAAGCCCTTGATCCTGTGCCCCACGGCGTTATCACACAACTGGCTTTCCTGGGCCCAGCTGTGCACACACTCCGCTGGGTCACCATTGGCTGGAGGGGCCCATAGAGGGGTGGGGAGTGGAGCTACGTCTGGCTGGGGCTGGTCACCAGCGGTGTCCCCAGGGCTCAGGGCTGGGGCCGCTCCTTTCTAACATCTTTATCAATGATCTGGATGAGGAGATTGAGAGCACCCTTAGTAAGTTGGCAGGTGACACCATATTAGGTTGGTGCATTGATCTGCTTGAGGGCAGGGAGACCCTTCAGAAGGACCTGGACAGGCTGCACCAATGGATCATGGTCGACTGTATGAGCTATAACAAGGCCAAGTGCCGAGTCTTCCACTTGGGCTACAGCAACCCCATGCACAGCTGTAGACTTGGTGAGGAGTGGCTGGGAAGCTGCTGGGCCAAAAAGACCAATGGCATCCTGGCTTCTATTAGGAACAGTGTAGTCAGCAGGACTCAAGAAGTGATTGTCCCACTGTATTTGGCACTGGTGAGGCTGCATCTTGAGTACTGTGTTCAGTTTTGGGCACCACAGTAAAGAAGGACATTGAGGTTCTAGAGAGTGCAAAGAAGGGTGACAAAGCTGGTGAAGGGTCTTAAGGATAAGTCTTATGAGGAGCAGCTGAGGGAGCTGGGGTTGTTTAGCCTGAAGAAGAGGAGGCTGAAGGGTGACCTTATTCTCTCTACAACTACCTGAGAAGAGGTTGTAGTGAGGAGGGTGTGGGCCTCTTCTTGCAGGCTGCAACTGACAGGATAAGGTGAAATGGTATTAAACAGGAGGTAGACATTAAGAAAAATTTCTACATAGAAATGGTTGTCAAGAACTGGAACAGGCTTCCCAGGGAAGCGATTGAATCACCATCCCTGGATGTTTTTGAAAGCTGTCTAGACAGGGTGCTTAGGGATATGGTGTAGAAGTCGTCTGGTAGAGATAGATAATGGTTGAAACTGATGATCTTAAGGGTCCTTTCCAACCATAGT
>NW_008614132.1:24353-40060 GCF_000691845.1 Merops nubicus | reverse complement strand
CCTGTATCTTTTCCTGTAGCTTCATTCCTAGCTGGGTTTGTGGATTTTTTTTTTTTTGAGCCCAAATCCCAAAGTTATCTGGATTGTGGTGACTTCTAAAGAGGTTGGGGGTTGGGAAGTTGAAGGGTGTGTGTACTGCCCCGTTAATAGTGCTGCCTCTCTGGAGAATTTCTGATATAGAAAGGTCTTCTGAGGTAGGTAGATGACTCTGAGCAGATGGTTACATGGAACTATCTGCTGCTTTCAAATGAATGTTTTCACTTGATTCTGTCTGTGACTAGATGGATGCTGGTGGGAACGTTTTCTTTGCAAGCTCTGCCTTGCAGTGGTGGGCTCTAGTATTCCTTTTTCCATTGTCCCCATGCTTTTCTTGTGAAGATGGTAGAGAATGAAACCCTTTTACTGCTTTTTTCACCACTGAGGCTGTGGTCCAGCTGTGCTCCCTCTGCTCCCCAGTGGAGTATCAGAATTGGCTGGGTCTAAAGTTTACATGTTGTCTTACAAAGCACCAGATCAGCCTGACCCACTTTGATCTCCAGGGGAGACCCCACTGTGCCTTCCAGTACTTCCAGGGAACTTACAAGAAAGATGAAGAGAAACTTTTTACCAAGGCCTGTACTGATAGGACAAGGGGCAATGGTTTTAAATTGAACTAGACATAAAGTTTGGACTAGACATAAAGAAGAAATTTTTCACAGTGAGAGTGGTGAGACCTGGAACATGTTGCCAATGTGGATGCCCCATCCCTGGAAGTGTTCAAGGTCTTGTTGGACAAGGCTTTGAGCATCCTGATCTAGTGAAAGATGTTGTGAGGCTTGGACTAGGTGATGTTTAACAGCCCCTTCCAACTCATGCCATTCTGTGATCATAAGAGATTTCATAATGGTCTTTAAACTCAGCTCTGTCCATGTGTGCAAAAGTCTTGTGCTATTTGAAAACTATTTTACTGCAGTGGGGTTAGTGAGGGTTATTGGATGCTGTTAGTAACCTAAGTGAGATATTGCCCTGGTACCCAGACCTGCTGGATGCAGAATTGCCTTTAAAGCCCCTCTCAGCCTTGTCAGTGCTGGGGGCTTAGTACAGAGCCACATTTCTGAGTTTGCTGGTCAAAGCAGCCCAAGCTGCTGGGCGGGGAGGGTTGCTGGCTAGGTGTGTGATCCCTTGTTTCAGGGTTTTTCTGGCTCATTTCTTAGCATAGTTTTCTGCAGGAGATCAGAGCTGCCCCCAGCCCAGCCATATGTCATTGGCTTAATGGCAGCACTGATAGATGTGCAGGAAGGTCAGGCTTTTCCCTGAACACTTGGCCTGATGGTGGTGGGGCAAGAGTGAGGTCAACACCCTTTTCTGCTCTCGAAGGAGTGGCTATCAAGGGGCAATAACTTTTCATTTAGGGCTTTTTCCCTGGGTGACAATGAGCCTGATTTGCATTGCAGAGAAGCTGTCCTGTAAATGGTGTCTGGCACATGTGGTCACAGAGCTCAGTTGTCCTCCAGCCCCTGTGGGATGTGCACTGAGGGAGAGACGTTTTCTTAGGTGTGTGGAAGGCACACTTATCACAGAAACATGGTGGGGAGAGGTAGGGAAATGTCCAGCCCATGGTGCATTTAAACAGAGACTGAACAGGCAGGAAACTGGTGGACAGAGGTAGATTTAATCTCTCAGACTGTTCCCCAGCTTAATCTTTCCTGTCCATGTGAGGAGGGCATCCAGGCACATGCAAAGCTTGGTGTATTTTGAGTGCTCTGATGAAGGCTGTTTTATGCTCAGTCTGAATGGCTTGTTCATGCTAGTGCTTCAGTGATAAATTGTTGGTGTTTCTAGACGATAGGCTTTTAGGACTGCTTTGGAAACCTTAAAATCTATGGTGGTAAGGTAAGGCTGCAGGTTAAACACCTTGGAGGCTCAGTGTGCCTCCAAGGCAAGACAGGATGGGTGCTTTTTGTTTGTGACTTAAACTTTCTCCCTTTACTTGAAAGATGTGGTGTTTCCTCCCTCTAGTTCTAGATTTCAGGTCTCCAGCTAACATGTTCAAGCCCATTCAATCTATTAAGAGTAATTCATAGTTGCATAGCACTGATAATTCATGGCTGTAGAAGCATTTTGCTGTAGAGAATAAATACTGATGGCAGTGTCTTGCAGATGGAGAAATTGAGGCACAGATTGTACCATCAGCAGTGGAATTCCATTTTCCTTAATTGTTCCAGAGACACCTTTGTCTCCCTTAAGCTATTCCTTTGAACTTTTAGAAAGCTAGCATAGCCTGGATGGATCCTGCTCAAAAATACTGAAGTAGAGAGCAGTAAAGCTGACAGCTTGGCTTCTAGTCCTTCTCCCGTGGCTGTTTTAGTTCTTGGCACTTTGCTGAGAAGCAATGGGTGTCAGATAATTCCATAACTCCTTATTTCTGTCTCTCAAGGACACTTTTGCAGGAGGCTTCCTATTAGGGTGGTGAGGTATGGGACTGGAAGAGCACCCTCTGTTAGTAGCCTTACAAGTGATGTCTATGTAGTGGATTGCTAGCCCTGCAGCTCCTCCAGTACCATGAGGAATGCTGTGGAATACTCCCTGTGCTGCTCTGATAGAGCTGAACAAGCCCAGGGGGTGAGGAGACTGGCCTCAGTGGTTAGAGATTAGTGCAGTTGGGTTTGTATTCTCTATTTTTCACTTTCCAGCTGAAGGACATCCATGAGGTGTTTTGATGGAAGTGCCATCTCCTGTTCTTAGAAACTGTGCTTGTTCTAAGGGCAGAGTGACATTCATTCACTCTGAAACAACCTGGGGATTTGTTTTCCTGGGTGCTGTACAACAGACTAGGTGTAAGTGCTGTAATTAGGAGGTGATGGCCTAATCTCATTAGTCAATGGGAGGAAACACTGGGGTCAGTGGGTTGGATAATGAAATCTGAAGAGAAATTCTGATGTGGCAGATGGCCTGGCATAGTGGTTCCACTAATTTGGAAGGAAGGAGAGCCAATAGGAGCTTTGAAGAAGAAAAGCTGTAGCAAGAGGTGGCATGTGATTTCTGTGAGGTAAAACCTGGTTTTGTGATGTCTCAGCTGAGTGCAGCCCTGTGGGTTCATCTGGGCTGCTGTCCTGTCCAGCGTGGGGCTATGAGAGACAGGCCCCCAGCAGAAGTTTTTGAGTTGCTGGTAGTGTGTTGCTGGACTTGTATCACCAGTGGCTCAGCAAGAAGGAATAATCCTGACATCCCTTTCTTTTGCAAGGGGCTGATAATTTCAATATCTTTGGTCTGTAGGGAGGGTTGTGTTTATGCCGTGCCCATGTCCACAATTATGTGAGGCTTTAGATTCAGAAATCCTGGCATTTGTTTTTGGGATGAGGTTGTAAGCTCTTTCAGCAGAATGCTTTGTTTGGGCTCAATTCTTCATTTTCTGGGACCAGTCCTTTCATCCTCCTCAAAGTAGGCAAGAAAGGGAGGTTTGGGAGCTAAAAAACAGACAGAAAAAAAATTGGCAGTTTTGAAGGGTAATCCCTGAGATAGGAACACCTCTGTTTTGGCCCAACCTGAGAGACTGCCACCAGATTTTCCTTTCACAGGGACCTGCTGCTGGCTTTTGCTTCCCTTCATTTTCAGTGTGCTTGGCACCAGCACACACTCATGCATCATGTAGAGACACTTCCCATCCTGAGTTTCTCTGCAGAGTTGTGGCCCAAGAAGTGCCCCAGAGGTAAGCTGGAAGAAGTTTGGTATGGTCCTTCTCCCTTCTGCCTTGCTCCATGCTCTCTATCCCTTACTTCTCTTACCTACCTACACAGCATTCTTCCAGAAAATGATGAGCAGGGTTTGCCAAGCTTGGCTGTGTTGCCTAAAACAAGAGCTGAGGAATTCCAATTGCACATCCTGGCAGCACCCTGGTGCTATTTTCTTTTAGCAAGCATCCAATGAAGGCAAAAACTTGTCCTGGGCTTGAGGCCATTGTGGCAGCTCTGCTGGTGAGTGCCTGAGCTTGGAACAGTCCAATAAAAGCTCTTGGTCTTTAAAGCATTGTCCAGAATAGTAGCCAGACTACATCTGGCTGTGAAATGATGGAAAGTGTATTTATAATAAGAGGTCTTATCAAAAAATGTACTTGTAACTGGGACACAGCCAGTGTCAGCAGTCTGTATCTCCTGGCAGGAGAGAAGGAAGGAAGGAACTTTTTCCATGGTTGTTTGGTGTTATAAAAGCTCAAGGGGCTGGATCTCCAGTGAGTGTACAGCAACACAGGTCTGACTGCAGTGATAATTGTCTGTATGCAACCTCAGGTTAAACATAGCTGGACCATTCTCCTAGTCTCCTTTACCATCTCCACAGAGGAATGTGGGCTTCAGTTTCTTAGCCCCCTGTTTTGAGTCCTATTTACATTGCCAGGGGTCAAACCCAACAATACACATATGACTCAGTTCCAAATGAATGTCTTCCTATGAGTGCACCATGTGCTGGAAGTAGAATTTCATATGGAAAAATGTTAATCTGGCAAGTGACCTCCTCCTTCTCCTCCTGCAAAGGGTCTAGGTTCTGCTGGTGGAAGGAGACCCAAGTGCCAGGGAGCCCAGCCAGCAGAGGCATGGCAGGGAAAGTCCCAGAGGAAGTGCAGCTGCAGGGGGGGGGCATTATAAATCACAGTGGCCCCATCTGTCAGGCAGGGCAGAGGGGAGATTGATGGGGTGGGTGGGAGAGCTGAGGCAGGGAGAGTTCAAGCATCACCCTGACCCGTGAGAGGAGAAAACAGCCCCAGCCCTCGGTGAGGTTTAACTGAAGCCTGCTGTTCCCCCAGGGGGAAAGGTCAGGCTCCTCTTTGTCAGGCGCCCTCAAAACACAAAACCCTGTTTATACAGGACCCACCCTTGTGCCTTGGGAGGTGGAGGGTAAATGGGCTTCAGTGCTCCTCTCCCTGGTATCGTTTGTGTCAATGAACAGTGGAAATTCAGACTGAGCTGGTTGGGAAAAGCCTGAAAGCAAGTGGGCAGGTTAAAGCCCCACATAATCCTTAAGTGGAGTTGGTCTCCAGAAGTGCTCTATTGGTGCTGCCGTGCTGTTCAGTGCCTGGTTCCCCCCCAGAAGGGATGGCTGGTGCTGGAGGGTGGTGGTTGTTGCCTCCACGTGCTCAGGGTTATGGCTGAAGTGGTAGCTGGCCCTGCACCCTTGCAGCCCGTGCTGGGTGCTGCTGGCACCTGGGCAGAGGAGGGTTTCCATGCTTCATTGCCAGCTCTGTGCCACAGGTACCCCAGTAACCCCACAAAAGCTTTTGCCAGCCCCAGTGGTTCAGCTGGAAGTAAGATGCAAATATGCTGCATATCTGGTGACTTGCAGTCAGCAGGACAGTCGTTTAGAGGTGTCTTGAATTCCCCAGTGGTGAAAGTCTCTGCCAGAAGCATTGACCTTCTCTACTCTCAGTTGTCCACTTTCCTAAGTCCCCCCAACATGTGGACAGCGTGAAGCTTTTAGCCATCTGAATTATTATTGTGGCCTGCCTCCTGTCACAGTCTTTCAGAGGGTCTCTGTGGCTCCCAATGTGACCTGATGGGTACTTGTCCAAGTGTTGTGAGACAAACAGAAATGCCTCTGTCTCTTGTATGTACCTGACAGAAACATGGATATTGGGAATCAGCTGTGACTTCTGTTTCCTGTCCTCCATCTGGTTTGTGCTCATGTTGTAAAGTAAAGCAGTTGGAAATGAGGTGCCTGTGTGACTTACCTTAGCCAAAGGCTGGGTACCTCTTCAGCTGATCAGTGAGAACTGGAATTTCAGGAGCCAATTTCGGTGGGATTTGGGTATTTCCTTCACAGGAGGGGAAGCATGAAAGCAGCTTCAACCCTCTGATTTTAAGGCATGACTATATGTCTGTTGGAGAACTCTCAGCCACTTTGCAGCCTCTCCCCTCCCCTCCTGCCCTCATACACAGGAGAAGCTGGACCAAGTACAGCTCAGCCAAGCGTGGGCAGTCTGGCATCTCTGCTCTGGTCCTTCGTGGCCTTTCTCTGTTTGGAGTTTACCAGTATAGAATACACTGATTAATGGCCCAGTAAATGAACTGGCAGCCTCTGTATGTTACTTTGCAGCTGAGGACTGCAGGGAACTGTTGGAGTGGAAAAGCACAACAAAGTGCCAGCTTACTGGGCTGTGCCCACTCCCTGGCAGCCCTTTTCCTGACAGGAAAAGAAACAAAGGCAGTGCCCTGAGGAATGTTGCAGGCAGAGACTGACTCACAAGCAGGGTGGGGGGAAAGGAATTTTTAAAAGCACAAAACCAGAGGCAAAACCCCCTGAATATGAAGTTCAAGGACAAAGTTGGCGCTCTTCAGATAATGGAGTCTTTGCCACAGGACTGTAGCTCAAAAGTGACTTGGATTTGATTTTATAGAGTTTGGTTATAGGATGGTTTGTGTGTTGAAGGGAAGATTGAATTCTGCTCCTCTCTGAGGCTGTGAATTTCTCCTGCTCTTTCTTTCTGAGGCAGCATAGAAGTAACTGAAGAGGCAAGTACAGGCTGTACCTCTGCCAGCTGGCTTCTCCCAGCTCTGCAGTCACTTTCTGATCAGTCAACAGAGAAATGACCAGGATAGGTGACTGATACTAAATATCAAAAGCAAAGTTTCTGTTGTCCTGTTGCAAATTAAGGTTTGAGTCTGTGTAGGGAGCAAGGAGTGTCATCAAGAAAGAACAAATGAGACTAATTGATGACACATTAAGTAAAAGCTATTACATAAATTGGAAATGTCACAGAGGGCATCCCCTCACCTGCCCAATGCATTTATTCAGCTCTCTTGTGTGACTTCTGTTATTTTGTTTCTCTAGCTTTGTGGAAGAAGCTATTGAGGCTTATTTGAGTTGTCTAGAGACTACAGGAAGTCAGGCAAGATGCCTTGCTCTGCCCTGGTCTGAGGTGGTTGCTTGGGTAAAAATCCTGCTTTGCAATGATCCTTCCTTGCTTGGGAGACTAGAGTTTAGCTCCTTACACCTTCAGTGTTGTTACAGTTCCCTTAATGGGCAACAGGGAGGGAGACACAGCTCCAGAGAGTCAGTTCCTTCCAATGGTCTTTGAAACACTGAGACTTAAGTAGGATTTTAGCTTCTGCTCATGCTCCTGGCTTCTTGGTTGAATTTTGGTGGGAAATAAGGACTTTAAGTGGGACTCAAGAGCTAAATCTTGTATTGAATCTGGGTCTGAGCCCACGTCACTTAAAGTCAGTGGATGCTTTTTCTTTGAAATAACTAATGGAAGAAAACTTTGCTGTGGGATTCTAATCTTACCAAAAAAGAAATCTGGCTTTAGGACTTCTGCAATCAAAAATGCTACAGCATTGTCATGCAAGAACTTCCTCTGCTGGTTCAGATTTGTTGAAATCGAGTTTGATGGGTTTCATTTTATATTCATTCAGAAGTGTGGTCTTGTTCTGCAGTTGGGATGGGGGAAAATGCATACGGGAGTTCTGGAAGGGGCCACAGCAGAGAGCAAATTTCCAGCTCTTCTCTGGCACCAAGGCTTTTTCTCCATCACTTGCCCTGCTGTCACTCTGCCTGCCATGTGAGAAGGCTTATGTGTGGGGATGTAAGAATGCTCTGAGCAAAATAAAATCGAGCTGATACTTTGGAAGTGAGAGCTAGAGACAGCAGAGCAAGCATCTGCTCGCTTGATGGGGGATAGGGGTTCTTCAAACAGTAATGGAAGACCAGGAATGTTTTACCTGAAAGACCTCATCATGGCTTTCTGCACCCATATGTCCAAGGTGGTTGATCAATAGGATTCATGATAGGAAAATAATGTTAAATTTACTATTTGGTTTGATCTGCTTAATCAGAGGCCACTGATCTGCTGCCAGACTATTCACTTGGCTGTCTGACACCCAAAGGCTTTGACTGGAAGAGTGGGGGTGTGTCTGCTCAGAGGTGACAGGAGCTGGCAGTGCTGGTTGTGTGCTGGCTATCAGCAGGTCTGACACAAGCTGCCTTCTCTCCCCATGGGCTAAGAGGAGAGCATTCTAGTGCCTAACCCAGTGGATCTTTACTTAGACTCGTGCCTCACACCAGTTTCTGTGGAGACAGACTTGCAGCCTTGGTGTCTTGCCTTGTCTTTGCATAGTGAGACATCAAACTATTGCTTGTTTTGGCTGAACAGTTGCTTGTGATGAATGGCATTTGTGCCTGGTTCTGATTGGTTTAAGGTGCCTACTTCAAGTGGCCAGGAAGAAAGATGTGTGTTTACATTTTCTTCAGCTGGGCTGGCACAAGCTCCTTGCCCCTAAGTAGTCCAGATTAGCGCAGAGCCAAGAGTTCTGGCGCGGGGCCACGAGGACAGATTATTCACTGTGCTTTGAAAGGGTGTTGGGTTTCTGGGTCTGACCTTTTGGGTGGATAAATCGGAGGATTAGCTGCTAAGGAAGCAATTATCCACTCTCTATAATTAATATCTCCTTCTTATTCTCTGGTGTTAGTTGACCTGGAACCTGTTGGCGTTGCCAGTTCTGCGTAATTACGGCTGGAGTCTCAGACCTTTCGAAGTCAGTGCAAGTGGGGAGTAAGAACACAAGGGTGAAGTTATTGAATCGAGCTCCAGGGTCCAAAACAATGAAGATCAGGATGATTAAAGAGTGTAGTTTTGTCCCTGAGGTAACTCTCTACCCTCTAATGCCACTGTGTCTTTTGACATGAAGATTAAATACGCTCGCTATTCTTCTCAAACAAAGCAAACAGGTGCCTGGTGCTTCTGCACATGCCTTTGTAAAGGTTGCCTTTATCCATCAATTCTGCTGTGTTTTCAGCTGTCACTGTTTAAAATGCCATCTTGATCAGGTGCAGCATTCTGCACTATCATTTTCCACTTACAAACACATACAGATGTAACCAGAGGTGGATCATGTCTGACAGTTCTAGCAGGAGGATATATTCTGTTTACTTTTAAAAGTAATCCTGGGCTCCTGGTTGATCTGTCTATTTTAAGGTATTTCTAGTGTCCATTGCCATTGTATGTAAGACTGATACTAAAAAAATATTTAACTTTATTCTTTGAAAATGTCCAATTTTGGTGTGTAGCTGGATTTTTTTTTTAAAGACTGCAATTTTAAAAAAGATCAGAGCAGTAGCTCAGCCAAATCAAATTGGATTCTTCTCTTTGAAAACATTTCTTGTTAAACATTTCACACAAAAATCACTTCTAGAACAAAAAGCCAAAGGAGAATAAACCTTAAAAACATGTAGATATAAAGTTAAATATTAACTTCTTTTTAAACTTCTAATGGATTAAGTGGAGCTTTTAAAGTGCACTTGTAAGTTAGAAATTTATTGCAGACTCTTGATTTATGCCATTACTGATATAGGTGGGAGTTAGTTATTTTCCCCCTGCACTTTATTTTGATATAAAGGGAAATCAGAGTTAATAAATTAAGGACAATTAAACCTTTTATAGGATACATATTTTAGACTAATACAAAGGGGATTGTCAGTTGAGTGAAGGGTCACTGGGGAAACACGGCTGGGTTTCAGGGAATGGGGAGATTTGAGGGGGTGAGGTGGGACTTTGTACAGCACGTAGGTAAATGGGGAAATCACAGAAATACACAGTGAGATTGCTCACTGCAATTTAGATGTGGGATTATCTTCCTGCCTACCACACCCTTAAAGCAAAAACACACAAAAAGGGTTAAGTGTTTACAGTGCCAACAGCAGCGTCGTACTCAGAGGAGACCTAAATTTTCTCCTGGGGACCACGTCTAAGGAAGGGCTCATCTATCCACTGGTCTTCTGCAGAGCACTAACTCCAGTAAAACAGCACCCAGGAATCTGTTTACCAGGTCTGGAATGAAAATAAATTTTCACTGAATAGCCAAAAATAAAGCGGAGATTTGCTGTTTGTCAACGGTCTTTCTCCAAGTGAGCATGAGAGGCTGGATTCCTGGAGAAAATACCTTCCGTGTTTACTGCAGACACTAGAGAATGGCAGTTTCTTGACAGAAGAGGGTCTCAACTGCTACTAATGTTGTGGAGTCATTCTCCAAGCAGTGGGTTGCCCCCTGCCACGGGAGGGATGTGTGGGCTTGTTTGAGCTCGGTGGGAGACCGATGGAATGAGCCTGACTTAACCCCATGCAGTGCAAGAACCTGGGGGCTGTTGGGTTACCCTTAAGGCAAACTGAACTTGGAGACAAACATTGACAGTGCAGATTCAGAAGAAGAAAAACGTGGGGAATGTGAAAGCTGAACATCCTGTGTGCTCTTGCAGATTAGTGTGCTGCTGCCTTTCATTAAATCGAGGAGGTCGCTCCGTGTTATTGTAGAAGATGTTTGTCTTGGTTTTCAGAATACACAAGGACCAGCCTGCAGGGAAACTTCAATTAGGTCTCTGTTGTCTTCTGTTAAGCTTACTAGTTCAATTCAAGTAATAAATTCAAAGAGCAGAATAACACAAGTCATCTTCAATTAATGGATCATCAGCAAGTAGCAGTAGGGATAATTTATAGTAGTCATTATTTCCCAGTTGCTGTGTAGAACCTGCATGCCCTTGGCCAACACTTTATTTTTCTTATAACAAGACATCCTCAGTAGGTGCATATACCTTGATGTGTTCAACTCAGCAGCATTCTGATTTTTCTGTGTCTCAGCTGATGTTGCCTATAGGTATCTCTGGAGTCTTTTTGGTCAAAGGAGATTTCCTTTGGCAAAGCAAACTTCAGACTTTTCCAGTGATGAGGGTTGATACTTGATCTCCCAAGTCACCAGCAAAGCTGATGTGAGCTCCCTTGGTGCATGCATAATTTCTGTTGGTGCTGACTGCCCAAACCTCAAAACTTTTGTGGTCATATCTTTTCCTCTCAGCCCCAGAAGAAGAACTTTTTGGTTTCTCTTGGTATTCTCCACCTTTACTTGTCTCAGAGATAACTCCGCAGTCTCTTTCCCTCAAAACATTCAACATCTGCAAATCACGACATTTGCTGTAACAATAATCATTAATTTTAATGAGAAATAGGAGTTTATTTAATCTGTCATTCGTTGTACCCATACGTCTGTTAGGGCAGATCTAGATTTTTCCACAGTGTGTAAAATGTACTTTTAAAGTAAGTAAAGCAGGGATTCTCCCCTAATCACCTGTCTCCAGGAGATGGAGCTCCAAGAAAAACACCAATTACTGTTGGGTTTGTAATTTAAATGCTGAAGGTTAGCAACACTCATTCTGTGTCCCTGGCTGGGAAGACTTGTTAACAGCTCCATTAGCATTAGTGATTCTCATTTTGTATTCCAGAAGTGTAGTGAAAGGAACCGAGTGGAGAAAAACACACTCATTTACCTCAGCTAGAGAGAGCCTGGGCCTCTGTCCAGTCGTGAGTAATGCGTGCTGGAAACAAGACACGAGCATTTAACAAGGAGGATAATTAACTATTAGTGTAGCTTTTGAAGATACGCCACAGATTTTTGCCTCCTTGGGGCTTTTCAGTCCAATATGCAGGGGTTTACTTGGTGAATACGTCTTTTTGAAGTTATTGAGCTTTAGTGAAAGGTTTGGCATGTGGAGACCTAAGACCTGGGTTGTGGTGGAGGTCTGGCTAAACAGATTTAATAGTGCTGCTTGGCTTTGAAACCCCAGTAATTGGGTTGCACACAGGGATGTGAGGTTAGGATTTGGTCTTTACTGATTAAGAAAATTTATACCAGAGACCCTCCGCGTTTGAAACTTGAACAGACAGCTCTCTTTGGCTCTGACAGCTTTCAAAAGAAAGTCCTGAAAGAGGTGAAACCCCCTGATCCCTCAGCACCAGAGCCCTTGTACCCACTGTTCCCCCAGCCCAGGCTGCTGCTTCTCCCTCCCTGGCTGGCCTGGAGGTGCTCTCCTGTGGTTTTTGGGAAGAGCTCTCCTTCCTGAGGGAGAGCTGGCTGTGCACGTCTGCACTTCAGCAGATCCTGGGCTGAGGTCTCATGGGGAGAAAGAAATTCAGCCTGTTCATTGCTTGACTTCTTTGCAAAAGGCTTAACAAAAAACTTTGGTTCTTGAGAGTGACCACAACTTCCCCTCAACCTTAACAGGCTACCAAATAGTTCAAAGCTATCAAATGGCTAGTCAAAAGTGTCAATTATTATTGTGGTGATGGGAAAACACCTCGCTGTAAAACGTAGTGCCAAGTAACAGTCAACAGTTTTTATTTTAAATAAAGATGAAAACAGGTTCTACAAGTTATTTTTTCTACGAGGTCGTTTTTCCCAATTTTTGAACCTGAAAATTCCACATAAGCTGAGAATTTTCAATGGAAAAACGGGCCAAACCCTTTTTCTCAAAAAGCCTTTTTTAAGGGAATATGGTAAGAAAAGAAAAATCAATAGAGCTACACAGTTGTGTTTTTAATTTCTTTTGTTTTTAATAATCTAAGGTGGCTAGAGGCCTTTGCTCACAGTGTACTTTTTAAAGTGGTTTAGGAGTTTTTTAACCAACACTAAAATCAATAGTGAAGATTATAAAAGGTGGCACTCCAGCCTGAAAAATGACTGCTGCTTGTATTATGTTCCCATACAACCAGTTGGAGCCCTGAATTTGTTATTATGAGTTTAGGCCGAACATCTACCCCAGTAATAGTCCATCTAGGGCATGAAATCAAATTAACATACAGCTTCTTGCTGTTGGAAATGCCCAGAACCCTTTTCCTGAAGATGAGTAATACAGAAACGAAGATTTCCCTTCAGACAAAGAAATGGAGACCTGCTTTTGTGAGTGCTGATATCCCTGGGTTTTAATGCTCTTTTCTGACATGTGGGAATGCTTTAGCATGCAGGTGATGCTTTGAAGTGCTGAGCTCTGTCTTTGTAAGCTCTAACTTGCCCTGGCTTTTATTATTTGCCATAGATTTTTTGGAATTGTCTGCTCCCATCACTTTGAGGCTCAGCATGAAGACCAGTAACGACTGAAGAGTGTGCCTGAGGGTTGCTGCTCTGCTGTAGTTTTGGTGTGGGCTATGTCCTCTCTCTGGCTTCTTTTTCCTTGTGATTTATAGAAGAAAATCATGGACTGTGACCCTAGTGTCGGGGTGTTTTGATAGTCTGCTGTTCTGTCAGTCTCCCAGCACTTTCCTTTAGGTTTGTGTGCTATTTCTGGAGTTAGAGGTGGGCCTGTGGAGTCTAGCAGCACTGGTTTGGAGGCTATGAGGGATGAACCACGTACCCAAGGCCAGGACAGACAATGACAGTTGCCTCAGGGCAAGAGAAGGGGATCTGTTAGGTTTTTGAGAGTGTACAAAAACCCACATGTGATAGGAGCATCCCTTCTTGTCGTTAGACAAGATATGTGAAGCATAAAGAGGGTGGAAAACCATCTGGGTCAGCTGAAGATGATGGAGTCACTGGTGTGGCCCATATATACCCAAGCTGGGTGACTTCACGGTGTGGCACCTGAAGTGTGTTTCTGTGGTGGATGTGCTGAAGTGATGGTGACTACAGAGCTCATCAGCTCTTGCAGGAGGCAGTGATAGTTCCTGATTAGGAAGGTCTTCAGGCAGCATCAATCATGTAGCATTAAACGAAAGGCAAATGGGATTGAAGGGCAGAAGTGAAAAAAGTTTTGAGATGAGCATGGCCTAGAGCACGAGCTAAAATTTGGGATGCTCTTGGGACTGCCTTGAACAGCACCAGCTCCTCTGGTACTGCCATGGCAGAGGGTGAAGTTCTGTGGACAGCCTCAGGTCTGGACTCAAGCAGAGCACCAAGCCCTTTGCCCTGGTGTAACAGTGTGCACACAGACAGGAATATCATATTAGTGACCACCAAGATGTTGTTTTCTTCAGGAGCTGAAGGCTTGGGTTAGCTTTATGGAGCCATCAGCTCTCTGATGTGTTTGTCCTTTCTGGAAGGAAGAACAATTCCTCTGGGCCTTCTCTCATGACCTCTGGGAGTCTGCAAAAAGGAGCTGAAGCACATTGCCTTCCTCCCTGATTTCCCATGGTGAATTCTAGATGAGCATGCCAGTCCATCTCTGTGGGGTGAAGAACTGGGCTGTCTGTGGTTCTTGGCAGCCTGCTTATGTGGGCTGACTGTCTGCAGGAAACAGAAGTTTCTGCATGCAGATATTCCCAGGATGTTTCAGGGGTGATTCAATAAATCAAGCAGGGGTTTCATTCCTCTCCCCACCAGACCCCCTCCCCTACTTCTCCCACCAAAGTGGCAGAACTGCTGCTAATTGGCCTGACAAGTGGAACAACTCCTTTCTAAGCAAACTCCATACTCCACTGCAGAGAGGAATTTGCTTTGAAGTCATCTCCCTGCCCTCTATTGTCCACACACCTTGCTTTGTGCCAGTGTGATAAATGGAAATGAAACAGTCCCAGACCAAGGGAACAATCCTTGAGTCCTGCCTGTCACTCCAGAACATTTGCTGTGTTTATAATAATGCTGTCAGCTTTGCACAAAGCAGGCAAATTGCTGAGTAGCCAAATGCTGCTCTTCTCCCATCAATTCAATTTTTTGGGGGGGCTAAGAACACATCAAAGCTGATAGAAGTGGGTTGAAGTGAGCTGGTTATTACTAACGTCCGTGTGTGGCACAGTGTCAGAAACTCTGTGACCCAACACTGGGGCAGTAAGAAGCCCAAGACAAAGTTTGTAATTAGGGTACTCAAATGGATGAGTCCCACAGTGTTAGTACTGCTTAGAGCCCTCACACTTTAAATGGTCATTTCATGGTCTAATGATTAGATGAGTAGGAGAGTATCAGCAGGGCACAGGGTTGGGCTTCTGTTCCCTGGTACTTTTACTGAATTTCAGTGCAGCTTGGTGAGTGGTTTCACCTTGGTGTCTCTCCTCTTCCTCTCTTCCTTTGCCTCTCTCATTTGCTCTGGGTCAGACTGTGTGACTGAATTAGACCCTGTGCTTACTCCATTTTGTTTATCCAGTGTATCTGGATGAAGAAAAAGCAGATGAGTTACCTTAAGAAAAAAGAAATAAATGGGGGAAGCACTTTAAAAGAAAAAAAAAGTTGCAGATTTTAGCTGCCACTCCAAACAGCTTACATGACTTTGTGGCTTAGAGAGGGAGTCTGGAACAGAAGGGGAAAAACTCCATTTTTCAAAGGAGACCTGCTCCAAGTTTCTCATTCTCTGGGGTTGAAGTGCCCATTGACAGCTACATGGTGGGATCAGTGAAGGGGCAGGGTAAGGAACCTTTGCTGCTTGGGTGTATTCAGAGGCTGGTTTCTAACCCAAGTGATTGGGGTAGGGGATGAATCCAGATGGATTCAACAGTGCTGTGGTCTTCTAGCATCATGTGCAAAAGGAGAACTCGTGCCAGGGTGACACACTTGACATCTCAAAGGCTTAGGAGGGGCAGGGATTTTTAGTCTTTATAAAAATTACTTAGAGCAGCCCAAAGCCCTCGTTGCTGCTGTTGCACAGTGTGGTGCCATGTTATTTCCTAAGGCAACAGGGCACGTGATGAGATGAAGCTCCAGAATTAGTGAAGTCCTTAGATGATGGTGTATCACAGACCATTTTTTTCCCCTTTTTCCTGTGGCAGCACCCCAGCCCTGAATCCAACAGAGAGTGCTTGGCAGGTGGGAGGTTCAATGGGACAGGGGAGATGTGCCAACAACAGAGGAGGGTTCTATTGCCTGGGCAGAATTTTAGCTTCTCACCTAAGAGATTTCTCTTGTCCTCCCCAGAGGTAAAAGACCTAAGCTGGGCAGGGGGAGGAAGCACATGGCTGCTCAGCCTGTCCCACCCCTCTCGAAGTGGGACTTGCT
>NW_008614132.1:20177-24305 GCF_000691845.1 Merops nubicus | reverse complement strand
GCAGGAATGGCTGTGTAATCCAAACTTTCTTGTTTCCTGAAGAACCCAACCTCTGGGCACAATTGGGCTTCAGTGATGTGGGGGGGATCTTATTAGGAGGTTGCAATGAGGAGAGAAGGCTGGCTTTTGTGAGTGGTAAATGAAGTAGTTATTAAAAAGGAAAGACAAAGCTACCAAAAGCTTCATTCATGTTACAGGTTCGGGCACGGGACAGAAGAGAAATCCACAAAAATCTGCCTTTCAGCTTTTTCTATTGCCTCTGTTTGAATGGGAAACTGGATATCCCCAGGATCCTGGGAGACAGCACACATGAAAACAGCACCAAATCCCTTCAGGGGTGTGCAAGGAGGAAGTGACATCTGTTTCACATCCAAACATGACTTGTAGTCGAGTTAAAACTGTTGTTCTGACAGGGGGGTGAAAAAACACAGAAAATCCTCCTTCCCTTTTGGTTGGGAGTTGGTGCAGCCAGGCAGGGAGAATGCTCATGGAGGTCTCTGATCTTTCCTCCACTTACAAATCGATGCCATCCCTATGTTGAGCAAGCCACTTAGTCACCCATGGTCGAGTCTTCACTAGATGTGAAACAACTTGCTAATGATACACGGGGTCATTCACATTGGGCTCTCTTGACCTCTCTGTAAGAGGAAGAGAACAGTATTAATTTAAGCAGGCATTTATTCACTGTTCTTCAGTTAATTATCTTGACTTAATTTGACATATGGAAAACAGTGGCTCACGTAAGTTAAGGCTGGTGTTTCAAAGGAAGCATGGGGATTCTGGCTAGTGGAGACCTCTTGGATAGGGATGGGCAGAAGAC
The DNA here is from genome assembly GCF_000691845.1 of Merops nubicus. NCBI lineage: Eukaryota > Metazoa > Chordata > Aves > Coraciiformes > Meropidae > Merops > Merops nubicus. The sequence goes on along the minus strand of NW_008614132.1, from coordinate 23,485 downwards.
AAGTCTGTATGTCATGAAATACTTTGAGGCTTTTTGCTCTGAAGGTCGTTAGGCTTTTTTTTCATCATCAGAGGCATTAACTCTTACCCCTTACTCCTTTTTCTAGAATACACTTTCTTCTTGGATACTCACCTGGGAGCCACATTCAGGTGCCTGAAGGCTCCATCTATAGAGTTCATTTCTCTTTGAATCCCCTCCCATGGTATGATCCTTTGGTGAACGAGATGTTAGCTGGTCTCCACCATAAGTGTGCAGTAGTAATGGCAGTTGCCTGAGACAGAGAATACATGGGCAAGAGCTTGTCCCACAGGGGACAGCCCAAGGATTTCCATGTCAGCTCCTTTGTCTGTCACAAGGTTGTAGCTGCGCTAGGATCTTGCTCTGGGAATTGGGAAACGTCCCTAGCAAAATGGAATCAGAATGAAAACCAGTTTGGAGGTGTGGAAATATCACATTTTTACTTGGATCCTTACCCAGAGAAATAGCTTTGTGCTTTTAAAACGTGTCCCAGGTCATTCAGGCCATAGCAAAGCAGGGTTGCCATATAAAATAATCCCACATTTCTGTGTGCTCTACATGGTGCCTGCCCTTGGGCCAGTGTGGAAGACTATGGTAAAACAGGAGAACGACTGAAGGGCTGCATGTGAGTGTCCCCATGGCTGGATTGTGCCAGAGCCTGTGTTTTGTGGGAATTATGGCAGCACATCTTTCACCCTTCTGGTGAGAGAGACCTGAGCTGCTGCTGTCTGCACTGAGCTGCTTCTAAGCACCCATGTCAACAAGGCTGAAAGCTGAATTGTTTCTTTTTGTTAGGCAGAAGGATCAAGCAGGCAAGTTTGGGCTAAAGATTACTCTGCTTTATGAGACCACACAGCCAATCTCACCTGCTCCCTGCTTGACAAAGCACAGAGCCTGGAGGTGGGAATAATGCTGGAGGAGGCCAGGGTGGGAAGGGACTGCTGACATTGTCAGGGAGATTTTACCTGTGGGGTTATGATAAGCAAGGAGAAAGCTGTGCTGGGTTTCCTCTGCTTCACCCCTGGAAATGAGCAGTCAGTGCTGGCTGGGGTTTATCCTATTTCATACCTCAGTTTTGAAAACACTTCTAATTGGCAAAAAGCTGAAACCACCTCCTGCTATAAGTCTAATCATGGGAGTAGGTGCACGTTCCTGTTGTTCTCTGCCTAGGATGGTTTGTGGATTTTTCTGATAAATCCCTACTGCCTTTTCCCCTTCTTTCTCCTTCTTGGTCCAGTTCCAAAGTCTCCCTGGGTAGCCTTTAAATCCCCACTGTGGAAGGCAGAGAGGGAGGCTGGAACACCAGAGGTATCCCAGCATGTGTGGAACTGTGAGTGCCAGCAGTCAGGTGGTGTTGGCCTGAAATGTGTGTGGAAAAAGTTACATTTGGCTCTGGAGAACTTTGCCAATCATGTAAGAAAGTGGTGGCATGTTTTGCTGAAGAGCAGGCTCTGGAGCTGAGCTCCTAAACTTTTTTGTTATAAAATTATGTGTAGTATTAGTACTAAGAATGTGATTAGAAGGTTAAACCTCTGTGTGGTGGTGGTGTTTAGTTTGACTCTTGTGGAGCTATAATGCTAGTGCCATGCACAACTATTCTTATGTTGACCCAGGTAGCAAATATATCTGCACAGCACCTCTTTGAGTCCTAGAAGCAGCAGAATTCACTTTGCTTAGCATGGCAGAGATGGAAATGTGATGCTCCAGATGTCCACAGACCAAGGCTCTAGTCTACTGAGACATATGGGAGAGTTTTTAAAAGCAGATTACTATTTCCATGTATCTTCCCTGAGTTGGAGGTCAAATACATAAAATATTTGCCTGGATGGAGACCTAAATGACCTAACAGCACTAGGTTCTGACTGAGATAGTGTCTGATGTCAGGAATGACAATTGAATTTAACACTTGGTCAATTTTTAAAAGCAGATTACTATTTCCATGTATCTTCCCTGAGTTGGAGGTCAAATACATAAAATATTTGCCTGGATGGAGACCTAAATGACCTAACAGCACTAGGTTCTGACTGAGATAGTGTCTGATGTCAGGAATGACAGCAGGTCTTGAACTTAACACTTGATCAATTTTTGAAAGTCCTTCTAGTCCAGAAATTAGTTTTAAGGCTCTGGAAGTGAATAGTTCTCTTAAGTTATAGATCCTCAAACTGCTCTGCTGTGGTTTCGTTCCCCAGGGTGACTCAGGAGGCCTCAGGTAGTCCAGAGGCTGTTCTTGTGAAGAACTGGATTATGAAAGCCTCTTGATTCTTCCCTTGGTAGAAGCTTGTGGTTTACAAGGTTAGCAGCCTTTCTGGGTTAAGCTTTCACTTTGTGATGATAAGCTGTTTTACAAGAGTGCAATGAATTTCTCTGAGGTTAATTCAACTAAATAGGCCCTTTTCACTGTACCTACAGCAGAAGAGCCCATCTTTGAAGCTTTGAAAGAGTCTTCCAAGTGAGCAAGTCAGAGACAAACAGTGGGTAGTTGTATCAGCACAGAAAAGCAGGGTGAATTTAGTGAAACCAAGACATGTTTGGTTTTTTTGTTGGACATGGAAATAGAACTAGGAATCTATTTTTGCCCTAGCCATAAAGCCTTTGCAAGGCCTGGCCCAGCCTTCCTGCAAGGAGTGGATGGATAGTGAGAGACTGGGTTTATCTGGCTGACTCCCCTAGCTCATGTGTTCTCCAAAACATGCCTAAAAGTTTCCAGTATCTAAGGGTTGGTCTTCATGTAGGTGTGGATTCATTGTGACTGTCAAGGAAAATGCAGCAGTGAGTGGATTAGAAAATCATTAATGTTGGTATTGAGGTATTGGTTCTCTAGTACTGGGGGTGACATAGGGACTGTAGGAGCCCCTGGTGACTGAGAGACTTTCAGGGACAAAATCTGGGGCATAAAGGGAGAGGGCAGAATGGGCAGTAATGTGTACAATAGGAACTGAAGAAGACTTCCAGGACACCCCAAAGCTGTTCAGTGACTTGGCTGGAGCCCCTGAAACCAAGCCTAGTGCTTTATCCATTAGACAGTGGCCCATTCTTGGCACAGTCTTTCTCCCCCCTCCCTTTTTTAAGGTTGCATTTATTGTATTTCACTTAAGATAGAAGCAATATGTGTGATATGGTGTGGAGGGAGCAGTGTCCCACATGAAACTGCTGTGGTCTCTCTTGTGCTCCAATGGTTCCTTTGACCATGTTCAAGGGACTCTGTGCAGGTCTCTGCACACAAGTAGTGGAGGTCAATCTTCATTTCTCCCTCAGTCTCAAAATTACCCTGGGAATGACCCAGCACTATT
>NW_008614132.1:0-20158 GCF_000691845.1 Merops nubicus | reverse complement strand
CCCTGCTGAAATGACTGTGTGGGGACACTCCAGAGGGTTTTTTTCCTCCCCCCCACGTTTCACTCACAGGCAGTGTGTGGCCCTGTGGGCTGCAGAAGGTCTGTCTTCTTACTTCTGTGTCTGTAGCATGCTCTGAAGTTTGGCAGTAAAAGATATGAGCAAAAGAAAGCCAAATAATTAGCTATCCCAGCCCTAATTCCCTGGGCAGAAGTTCACTTTTCAGTAACTGAAACTGGCTTAATCCTAATCCCCTGCAAATCCCCTTTCCTAAGAGTCTTTGTGAGGCTCCCTTATCGGGGAGAGCTTCCAAAAAGGGCAGTGCTGCTGTTGGGCTGAATTTTCCTAAAGCCTGTAAATGTTGTTATGTGCAGTGTGATGTAATTCAGGAGTAGTGAACCTCTGAAGCCACAAACCCCTTGACGTGTGGGTGGGGATATTAATGTGCAAAACAAACTGGAAGAAGAGCTCTGGTGTTGCAGGCACGAGTCTTCTCCTCTCTGTTTTTGACATAAACCTCAAGGCTCTCTCTGAAACAGTCCCCCTGCTTTTTCTGATGTGTTGTCCAATCGTGGTGGGAATGAGGGGGTCTGCTGGGATCACTGGTCATTGCTGCCTCGTTTAGCCCACGGAGAGAAGTTGCCACAGCTGATAAATGTGAAACATGCTTCTGATGATCTGGGTGATGTGCTCTACTTCTCAGTGTTGTCTGCTCAAGGAAGCAGAGCCTGAATGCTCAGATCAGCTTCTTGAGCACTTGGCTGTGGATGACCCACTAGTGAGGGTACTGAGTTTGTCTGAATTGTAATTCATGGGCTGCTTGTCCCAGGCATATGTGGGAGTTAAAAAGGGTGGAACTCTCAGCTATAAATCTACTTTCATCTTCATGGGAGGAAGAGAGAGGTATCAGAGAGAAAATTTGATGCTCCTGTCCTTTGCCTGCAGTGGATAGTCAGTCTGCTTATTGCTAATGAAACTTAATTTTTATTTTTTTTTTAAAAAAAGGGTCAGTTCCCTCATCTTCTCACATCCCTCCTTTACTCTTAGCACTCTGCTGTTCCAGTTTTCATCCTGGGAAAGATCTGGGTGAAAGACTCTGCAGTGAATGGTACAGGTAGTGTCCACTTTTCCTTTGCTGTTACCTTCTCCTTGCTCTGCCAAAGGGGTCAGGTGGGACATACCTAGGCCAGGGTGAAAAGGACAAATTACTTATCATGACCACTTGGCTGATAAGCATCTTTCTTTGAACAGATATGGTAACTAAAGGCAGTGCATGTGCTAATTACTTTCTTCACATTGTAACCAAGAACTTCAGGGAACTTGCTAGTCTCAGCAACAGAACAAAGAGCAAATGGTTTGGGAAAATTTAGGGTCTAATGCTAAGTGAAGGTTCCCTTATTATCTCTATGGATTTAATGAACAGTCTCTTTCTGCCATCTCTTCTGCTTGCTTCCTTCATAAACCTTTAGACTAATTAACTTGAATGATTTCTCTCCTGAAAAAGGATTAAAGACAAAGAGTTAGGAGATAAATGAACCTTGAATATGTGTTTTGACAGTGTTGCTCATATTCTTTTATCTTTTTTTTCTTCTTTTTTTTTTTAAATCCCAGACTGGATCAATCTCCTTTTCACTGTACACGTCTGAGGAAGTGTCAAGGGTTTGATATCATCTTTTTGAAGCTTCATCCATGTTTTGGGATTCTCCATGCCTTGTGACAGAGTTGTTTGGTAGTTTCTTCTCCTCCTCCTCCACCTCTCACACAAGTTCAGCCCATACATCTCCAAGGAGTAGGGACCTGGTGGCTCGTCCCAGGCTAGGTCCTAGATCCATGGCTACCGTTTAGGAATACTTGGGTGGGGTTTAAGGAGTCACAGCTCACATCTGTAAAGCTGTTATCCAAACACTAACACGATGCTGTTTCTTATCTCTAGAAGGATTCACATCTGTCCAAGGTTTAAACAGTACTAAAGGAAGTAACCTGCTGGACTCCTGTATGCAGAAGCAATGTATGTGGCCTGGGCACACCCTGTGATCAGAGGAGGGACCTCGAGGCTGATTTGTATCCCAGGCTGAGTGAATTGTCCTACTGATGTGCCCCTCTGTCTCTGTGGATCCTCAGAGGGACCCTGGGGTGATGGCAGTCCTGCACAGCTCAGTAAATTGGTGATGTTAGGTGGGTGACCCTGAATCCATTTGCAACAGCTTGGTCAGGGCTGCAGTGCTGCTTTGAGAGATGCTATACAGGTGCCTAAAAAGTGCCTCTCCTTAACTTGAAGTAAACATTTAAATTCTAGACTGCAAACTGTCTGGTCCACTCTCTGACATATTCCCCTGACTTGCTCACGGAGGCAAGGGCACTAATTTCTAGGCTGGGATTGCCTCTGCTGCCCCTTGTTGCCAAGCTGCCTCGTGGAGCAAGCAAGTGTGTGCATCACAGAATCACAGCAGGGGCTGGAAGGGACCTCTGGAGATCAATCCAGTCCAAACCCCTTGCTAAAGCAGGTTTATCTACAACAGTTTGCACAGGATTGTGTCCAGGTGAGTTTAGAGTCTCCAGAGGAGACTCCACTCTTTGGGCAGCCTGGATGTGTCCAGAGCCTGAACAAATCCAAATAGCTCAGCTGACTGAAAAGAGGGACCCAAGTGGCTTTGGTATCCTTGAGGAGTTTCTGCTTTTGCTACTCTAGCTAAATCTACCAACCCATATTCTTCTTCTAAGTGTGCACTGGTAGAGGCTGACTGCCCTAAAGTGAGGGAGTCCTGGCATTATCCTGGGAACTGGCTTCAATGTACTGCTGTGCAAACAAAGGCTTCTTGGGAAGACCTGTGTATGTTTCTGAATATAGCCCTCTGTGCTTCACTGCTCCAGAGACCCACTTGTCTTGGGGACTGGGAGAGCTGCATATTGCTATGCTTAATTTTAGGGGCTGTCTAGCAAACGTCTGTCCCCAGCCTCCAGGCTGAATGGGACTTGCAACAGTTCCTCCTTGTGTCTCTGGGTCATTTACATTTTATGGTTAAGGGACAGCATAGATCAGATCATGGTGCTTTTCAGAGAAAGGTGAGAGTTCCACTATCAGCTGAGATTTAATACTTCCACAGCAGGCAAACCTGTCATATCACTGTATTGTTCTGGCCCATTCCCAGGCAACGTGCCATCCCCGAGCACAGAAGTGCCTATTGTTGCCTCTGAGCCCCTTCCAGTGTAACATGCTGTACACCTCCTGCCCCAGAGAAGTGCAAGGTGCACTGTGAAATGCAGTTTTAAGGATTAGAGATGAATACTCATTCTCAGCAGTTCAACAGAGCAGATTATGAGGATTATGAAGATGGGCAGGAGATAGAATGTGACATCGTGTAGGATGCAGAAATTAGTTTGGTATTACAAGCTTTAATGCTTCAAATTATTCAAAACACAATTAATAAACCATGCTATTTTTTGGCAAGAGAAACTTGGATTAAAATTGGTTAGAGGAAGATAAAGGAACAGTTCCCTGACTCAGGAGATGGTCCCTGTCCTGTGGGTAGCAGTTGTACTGTGTGGCTGTGCCTGTGCTAGAGAATGAAACACTTTGAAAGGACACCAAGGGACTGGAACTCAATCAAAGAATCAAATAGGTTTAGAATGGAAGAGACCATTGGAGGCCTTCTGGTTCAAACTCATGCTTAAAGCAAGGTGGACCTCAAAGTTGTGTTAGGGTGCTTTTGTCCTTGCCCAATTGACCCTCCATCTGGAGGATGGAGCTTCCACAGGCTCTCTGGGCAACCTGTTCCAGGATTTAACATCTCTGGTGGTGAAAAATTGTTTCATTAAGTTTGGTGAGGTTTTCCCCTGTTGTAGCTTGTGACCTTTGCTTCTTGTCCTCTCTCTGTGGACTTGTAGGAAGGATCTGGCTTTCTGTTCAGTAACAAACCCCATTAGGAAGTGTAGATCTGCAGTTAGGTCCTTCCCTTAGTGTTTACCAGGCTAAAACAACATACTTTCATTAGCTTTGTATGTTATGTACTTCAGCCCTCTAACTGTCTTGGTGTTCCTATTGGTGAACTCTTTCCAGTTTCTCAACATCTCTGTTTTACTGGGATTTTCATGAGTGCTGGGGGATAGGAGTCATCAGTCCCTTGGCCCCTGAAGTGAGGAGTATTTCAGCACATGCTTAGAAATACTTGAAGTGCTTTCCTGGAGCTGGAACAGAGTTATGACCACAGCAGTTTTGAAGTTGCTCAGGGTCTTGTTCAGCGAAGTTTTGAGCATCCACCAAGAACAGAAATTACACAATGGCATCTTAAAAGGATCTGAGACAACCCACAAATTGTCCTTTGGGCTTTCACTGTTGACTTCAAAGAGATGCAGACATTCAAGTTTTGATTTTACATGAAATGCCCCAATATCAGGTGGATGCCTACATGGCACATCCTTACACAAAAAGTCTGTCTCAGTTTAGATCTGCTTCTGCAGGGGTGGGTGGCCAGTCAGGTGTGAGCAGGACAGAGCAGATATGCTCTCATCTGCTCAGTGGTGTGGGAGTTTGGGTTTGAATGAGGGTTTTCTACGGGTATTATAGCTGCAAATCTGTTTAGTATTCAAGGTAGGGAAGGGAGAGGTGGATAAACTTTATATCACCCTCACTGGAACTGGGTAAATTCTCATTTCCTGTGTTTGCTCTGGAGAACACCAGTTTCCAGATAGCTGGATGCTTTGCCAGGAGACTGAAACTTTTTCAGAGGGGGTTTTGAAGAACGTGACGTGGTGCTGATATATGGGGATTTTTCTGTACTTTAAAGCTCACCTGAAAACATCAACCATCTAAACCTCTCCCAGCTGCTGGGTTGAAATTTGGGTAAACCGAGCAAAAAGTCAGCTGTGCTAGTTTAAGTTGGTCAAACTTTCAGGACATTGGTTTTATTAGAAGAGACACTTCTCAGAGACCCACTTTTGGTGCCATTTAAATCATGTAGGTAACTGTTCTCCCAGGAACGCAGTGGATACTGAACAAGGAAGTTTTTGCTGTGATTTCAGGATTCCATACAATAGTTATTGGGTTGAAGACCATTCCTATATCATGCTGCTGCTTTTGTGCCTCTGAAGCCAGCTGTTATTGAAATAGATTTTCCCCAGGTAACATCAGGATCTCAGGGATCTGAAGTATCACAGAATCGTTCTAGTTGGAAGACACCTTCAAGATCATCCAGTCCAGCCATTAACCCAGCACTGCCAGATCACCACCAAACCATGTCCCCAGGCAATACAGTCAAGACACTGTATGTTACAAGTGAGGATTTAGTTAATGTCTGTTGATTCTGGAAACCCTGGATCAATGAGCTGCATGTGAGGATCTGAGTAGCAGATAGTCTCTTTTAGCTTTTGATTCCAGATGGATCTGCTGAGTTAAGCATCCCAGGAGCCTCCCATTTTTGCCTTTCTCTGTAGGGACCAAGAAATGCTGGAAGAAATTATTTCAGTCTCCTGAGATCTCAAAGGCACTAAGCTCTGAAAGCTGCTGTTTGGGATTGTTAGTTTGTTTCTGGAAATGATTCCTTGCTCTCCTGCTCTTTCAAGTCCTGAGGAAGGTTTCCATCCTACGTAAATGCTCTGTTTTTCTTCAGAGAATAATTCTGCTTGACCCCTATGACTTTAAAAACAATATGTAGGAGGGTTTTGGTGCCACTTCCCACTGCTTGGCCTGTATATAACAGCTCTGTTGTTTCTTGGTGCAGGGAAAGTCATGTCTACACTGAAACTGTATCCGAGAGGTTTCTCTCCTTGGTAAAGGTGCAGGTTGTGGAAACCCAAGCTTTGTGCCCTTGGCTTATCCTCTGTGAGGGCCAGTTCTGCTCTGCAGAACCTGAGGCATTCTGCCAATTCCCCACTGTTGTTTTTATCCCCTGACCTTTCTCCTGGCTTATCCCCCTCCCACCTCAAGAGTGTGAGACAGTGAAGGGAAGATGGAGTTACAGCTTCCTAGACGTTTGACTCTTCAGTCTTTTGTGCATCACTGCGTGGCTGATGGGACTTTTTTCTTCCTTTTCCAGAAAATACCTTGCATGCTAATCTCTGTGCATTAGCTGATCACAACCTAAATGCTTGTCCATTAATGCAGTGCTTTCCTGTGTGTCTTTCATCTCCAGCGTTCTCCTGTTTCACTTTTTCTCCGTCCTTTGTCTTGAACTCTGCTTAGTGCAATCCACCTCAGTACCACAGCTTCAGGCTGTGGAGACAGTGACAGGCACTGTGAGCAGATTGATAGACTCAGTTAATAAACATGCCACCCAAAGCTGAAGGCTGTGCTCTCTGCAAGAGCCAATCTTCCTGAGACTTTGACAGACGTGTTCCCTTTCACTGTTTCTTTGTCTGCTAGTAAGTGTAGCCTACTGACTTTTCTGCTGTGCTAACATGTTACCTGATATGCTGTAGCTTATTTCCAGAGAATTCAACTATTATTATTGTTATTGGTGCTCTTTCACCTTCTGACAGATTGGGTAGCTTGAAAGCAAAACCAAATGCAAAGTAGGGCTGGGATTACTCTTTCCTGACTTCTTCTGAATATACCATGCAGATACTTATCTGTATAGGCACTGCAGAGATGTAGGCACTTGAAAAATCATGCCAGAGCAGCTCTATCAGCTTGAACCAGGGGGCCACCCAGAACCACTCTGGGCAACCTGTTCTAGTGGTTGATCACCCTCACAGCTCAAGGACTTCTTAAATCAAGAGCTGCGTGTGAGTTCACTGGTTCTTGGTGGATTTTTCTTCCCTTCGTAGATCTTGTGGTGTTTTTACTCCATGTGAATGTTTGAGACCTGCAGAAGGGCAGTGGCAGTAAGTGCCTGAAATGCTGGGGTTTGAACCCCAAGCCCCAAATTAAGGTTGACATAGGGGTGATTCCCACAGTCCTTCATACTTTTATTATGTCTTTAACTGGCTGGTCTGGCTGTTTCCCATGCCAACTGTGGGCAACCTCAGGTCTCTGTTTGTACCCCCTGTTGTGGGCTGAGTCACATCTTTTGTGGGATCATTGGGGGTGGCATCAATTATGTCCCAGCTGATTGATCTGTTTGTACCCCCAGTGATCATTCATGGAATGTCCTTTTTGTCTACAATACAGTCTGTGTATTGGATTCTCTTTCTGCTGGTGGTATTTTTGTTGGGCCTGGTCATTGGCAGAACAGTGCCACAGCTCAACTTCACAGAAGGTAAATAAAAACCTCTTTTTGTTTAACTCATTGGATCCCCCTGCACCAACCTTGTCTTTATTGAGAGAAACAACACTTTTGGTCTCTTTACCTCCTTTCTAGTCCCTGTGTGGCCTGTTGCACCTCTCAGTTGTCTGACTTCCAGGTAGAAGATGATTAGTTCCAACTTAACACCTTTCTCTTAACTATCCCTAAGTCCCTGGGATGATTTCTGAGTGGGGAGGGAGATGGGAGGAGGACCCAGGAATGCAGACAGTCTGCTGGATATGAGCTCTTGAAGGATGTTACAGTGACACCATGGTGGTTTCTGTATTGCTTTCTGTTCCTTCTTAACAATTCCTAGTATTTTTTTTTCCTGGTTATTAGCTAATATTGTTTTTTTATATTTTCACACATATATAGTTTGTTATTTTGCATTTATTGACATTGGTGGTAAGTCACAGATAAAAGTCAAACTTCTCAGCATCAGGTGATCCTTCTGCTGCTCACCCTGCAGTACACTCTGCAGCACTTTCAGTGTGTGATGCTTCAGACCTGGGCTGGAGGAGTGCTGCAGCATAAGACATTACAGAAGTGTCTTCTTCTCTTCCCTGGCTCTGAGGGGAGGCTGAACGTGTCACTCACCTATGGAGCCTTTTTGCTGGACAGTGTGTGTAGGGATAGATCTCCAAGTGCTGAGCTTGCTGCTGGCACAGCATATAGGTGAGGACAACTCACAAGTAGGTTGTCCTTCCTTTTGGCACTGTTTTGGGGGAAAAAGAAGTTGAGGTGGCTTGCATCTGCCAATACATTTTCTTTAGCTCTCCTGGCATGGCCTTTTCTCCTGGGCATGGAAAACATCTCTGTGGTGAGTGGTATTGCTGGTGGGAGCAGTAGCAGGCTTCCAGAGACTGTCTCAATATCTCCTCACTTGTCAGGTGACTTTATCCTCTTTGCTGAGAGATTGTTTGTGATCCTCTGTTGTGGCATTTGGTGAGATTTGAAGAACAAACTTGATAAGAGGTAATCAAATAGGCTACAAGGGAATGCTATTGGTGTGGAAAATCTGAGCACTGAGGCATTATTTAAAATTTATATGAATTTTTTTTCAAATTCCATTCTCTAAATCTGTGTTCCTGCAACGCTCTCCAATTTGGCATCAGAGGAAGACTAATTAATAAACATGATTGTGAAGACTAAACAAATCCTGAAAGGGGATCCTGTTACAGCTCTTGCTCAGCAGACACAGAGTGCCAAGTGCCATTTCCATTCTTTGGAGCAGCAGTTGGCTGGGATGATAATGTTGTTTAGAAAGGTCAGTGATGCTGCTCGTCTAGGAGACGTGCCTGGGAAAAGCATTTCTTACTAATTAGTTATTAGTTATTTCTAATTAATAGGTGTCTGTCTGTGTGTGAGCAGAGCTGAGATGATGCTGAAGTGCTGCCTGGGGTCATGACATTTCCAGGGTGTTTTTAGCTAGATTGGGGCTTGTCAATGCCTCTGGAGAAGTGATTTGATATCAGAGAATGGCTGAGGTTGGAGGGTACTCTTTAGATTGTTGTTTAGATTGCCTGCTTAGAGCAAGGTCACCTACAGCAGGTTGCTCAGGGTTGTGTCTAGTTGGATTTTGAATATCTACAAGGTTGGAGAGTCCACAAAAAACTCTGAGCAGCCCACTCCAGTGTTTGACCATCCTCACAGTTATAAGTTGAAATGGAATTTCCTGTGCTTCAGGTTGTGCCCGTTGCCTCTTGCTCATTCACCAGACACCACTGAGAAGAGTCTGGCTCTATCTTCTTTCATCCCCTCCGCCCCCTGAACCTTTTCTTCTGTAGTCTAAGCAGTCCTAGCCCTCTCAACCTCTCCTCATAGGACAGATACTCCAGTCCTTGGACCTCTGTGGCCCTTTGCTGAACTTGCACCAGTATGTCCATGTCTCTCTTGTACTGTGGAATCCAGAACTAGACAGAGCCCCCCAGATGGGTCTCACAAGTGTTGAGAGGTAGGCTTACCTCTCTTGACCTGTTGGTGATACTCCTACCAATGTCTGCCTTTGTTGTGAGGGCACATTACTGGCTCGTGGCCAACCTGGTGTCCACTAGGATGCCCTGGTCCTTTTCTACAAAGCTGCTTTCCAGCCTGTTGGTCCCCAGCATGGTGCATGGGATGCTTCTCCCCACGAGCAGGACTTGAAATTCCCCTTTAGTTAAAGTTGTTTTGATTCCTTTCTGCTCCTTTCTGCATATTGTCAAGGTCCCTCTGAATGATGGAACAACCATCTGGTCTATCAACTGCTCCTTCCAGTTCTGTATCATCTGCAAAATATGCAGATGATAATCACAGGTTCAGAAGTGTTCCTTAGTGTAACAGGAAAGCACAACATTAGACTCAACAGCACAATAACTGGGTGCAGTTCTGTGTCCTGTCCCCAAGCAGGATGATGTAGGAGGGGATATTCATCGATCTAAGCTGTCTGAAGAGAAATAATAAGAATTTAAAAAATATATCACCTTTTCTGGGGAGTGGTGATGTGTCTGGTTCCAGGATGGGGCTGGGCTGTGCACTCTGCTAGAAAGGCTGGGCAATGCTCCCAGGTCTTGAGGTTTCTTCACAGCCTTTAGCTGTGATGCTGTCCATCCACGAGCACAACTCTCCCCACGTTTAGCAGCAGCCACCCCTGGAACTGCTTTGGCCTGTGATGTGTTTTGGGAAGTGATACAACAGGCAGGAGGAGAAACGTGTGCTGTGGGTGTGGTTGCTGTTACAGCTGCGTGGCAAAGAGCCCTTCCAAGTGTTCCTCTGCAAAAGAAATCCCCTTCTCTAGCCTTTTAGTCCAAACAACTGCTCTGTGTCAAAGCAGCACAAATAGCTTTTAGCCAAAAAAAAAGCTTTTCTCACTGCCCTTCCTGGGGGGGCTGTTCTGCTCTGCCCCTGGCTGGCCCTGCACAAGGGCTCAGTGGAGGACGTGCCTTCATAAATTCCACTGTCACATTTCCATTGTCTCTTTGTTCTGTGTTGCCAAGGAAGCCAAATATTATTTCTGCCCGTGAAAGAAGCTACAGATATGGGGAATGGCCTCCACGAGGGGTGGGGGAGACAAGGGACCCTGTGGAAAAATACCTTTTGTGTTTTCACTTATTGCCTTTGTGGAGATGAATGTGGGGATGTGGTAGAATGGGGCTGTTCTGTCTTTTCTCTTTGAGGCAGATGTCTTCATTATTATTATTAACTTATATTTCAGGCTAAGCAGTTCTCTCCTTTTGTGTATCCTGTCATGCCCTGAAGTGCTACTGAGTGCTCCTGATTAAAACTCAATATGCATTTATATCTCTTTTTATCCCCAGTCTTTCTGTGGCTCATGTTACTCCACATTCCCAGGTCCTTATTTTTTATAGAAATGGGACTATTTTCATCTGATATTTGGGAAATGGAGGTGCAAGAATGATGCCAGAAGTGTGCTGGGAACTCTTCTCTGGCCCTGTAGCTAGCAGCCAGAGCTGAGCATTCTTGATGGCAGCAGGGAAGAGGTAGAAGGTGTCTGTGGGTGACCTTTTGGTCTTGAGAAGCTGAGCTAGCATGGTTAAACCTCTCTACTGACTACATAAATGCAGGCTTTCTTCTGTTTTATGTAGGAATCCCTCTAAGGTTAGGTACTAAAGACAAAAATTACTGTGGCAGCAAGACTTGCAGGTCAGCAGAGTCTTTCCAAAGACCATGCTTTAGCAGTAACCACCACTGTGTCACTCTGCTATAAACCCTCAGTCACCTGTGGGACTCCACAGGGACCAGGGCAGTGAGTGGACACTGTACTGACCTTCCTTACCCAAGATGAGCCCCTTGGGAAACCTTTACCAGAAGGTCACGAAGCCATTGCTCAGTGCTGTGATACACAGTGAGCAGTTCAGCTTTTTTTTTGATGTCTGTAATTGAAATATATTTGAGCTAGTTAATTGGGGCTCCCTTTACAGTCATCAGAGAGGGGTGAGCCAGTTTCAAACACGGTTTGTCTGCCCTCTGCTCCTGTTCTCAGTTAGACATCTATCTTAGAATAAATGTTTCACACATGACAGTGTTTTCTTCTTTCTGCTGACTGTATGGAGAGAGCTCAAATGGTAGCTGAACCCCATGCATGGTGGGTTCTAAAGGGCAGTCTTCTAAGCTGATGTTTTCCTCCATGCTATGGCTTTGCCTGACTAGGAAACAAAGCTACCTTCCCACCAATGCAGAAATCTGAGCACAGGGGTCTAATAGTTGTAAATAATTCAGCTTAAACTGGAATAAACTCATTCAGCCAGTCATTTTTAAAGTCCCAACAAGAATACTATGAGTTCTGTGATAGAGTGATGTGATTCTTCAAGCCAAATAAAGCTACAGTTAAACTGGGGAGATATTTTGAGACAGGCAAGGCTTTGCACTCAAGCACCAGGAAGGTGTAGCTTGTTTAACAAGCTGGAAGGAAGCTCCTGCATTAATGCTTGATCTTCAGCCCATGGTACAGACCATCCTGCCTTTAATCCCAAGTGCTACTTTCCTGTCCATTCCTGCAATGCCTTTTCCAGGAGGAGCATGTGGGGAGTTGAGGTTAGGTGGCTTCAGCCTGGCTGGGGAGCATGACAACTCAAACTGGTGATGCTCAGGATGCCTGCCTGTTGTTAGCATTTTTTTATAGCAAACAATAAACCACTAATTTACCTGTGAGCATTATTCCTGCTCCTCTTACAACATTTATCATTGCTTTAAGTTGTCCAGTCACCGATGAGTAATAAACTCCCCCTTGGCAGAAATCAGTGGTTTAAACAGAAGATGCTGACCTGGCAGTTTTGCCTGGTTGTTGCATATGCAAAATGCTGCATGTTCTCTTCAGACAATATTTGAAGTCTGTAGCCAAGTCACCAGAGATAAGGCATATCAGAAATTAGGGGAGACTTTTGCAAGCCTACTTCTTGATCGTCTTATTTTTTTTCTCTTTTTTCCAGCCAGTCTGAGCTCCCTTTTCTCCTGGATAATTTTTATCTCTGGTAACACAGTCTTTTCTGCAAGCAGGTATGATTTTGAGCTCTACCACATGGGAACCTAAAGAGAGGTCACTTACAAATGGACATTCTTGCTCAAAATCTTTCTCTTTCCTTCGTTTTTAAGGCTGCTTTCTGTTTCTCCAGTTTCAAGTGACCCAGCCTCCAAGGTGCTTCCAGCTGATTTTTGCTGGCAGGATAAACTCCTGGCACCACACTTCTAATGGACAAATGAGAAAG
This sequence comes from Merops nubicus, assembly GCF_000691845.1. Taxonomy (NCBI): domain Eukaryota; kingdom Metazoa; phylum Chordata; class Aves; order Coraciiformes; family Meropidae; genus Merops; species Merops nubicus. The sequence continues at coordinate 7,737 of NW_008614132.1, read as the reverse complement.
AGAATTTATTTCTTTTTTATCCTATGTCTACTCTACCCCAGGTCTCCTTTTTTTTTTTTCCCCCCCTTTTTCATTTCCTTCCCCCCCCCCCTTCTTCTTCCTTTCACTGTTTAGCCTTTTCTATCTTGTCTCAGTCTCTCCTCATTTCCTTTCCTCTCTTGGGGTTCATAAAGCTGCCAAGGCCTGGCCAAAGCACAGGGAAATATGCATTTCACAGGCAAAGGTCGTGCAGAGGGCAGTGTCATCCTTCTTGTTGCAGGGCCTGGAGAAAAGGCTGCAGGTTCCTTCTGGAGCTGTTGCTTTCATTAAATTTTTCAAATCTGCTCTGAATAAGAATAAATAAATAAAATAACTTCTTGTTGCAGGGCCTGGAGAAAAGGATGCAGGTTCACTCTGGAGCTGTTGCTTTCATTAAGTTTTTCAAATCTGCTCTGAATAAGAATGAATAAATAAATAAAATAGGGAATTGAAAGCAGAAGGAGAAGGGAGGTGTTAAAATCCCAGCGTTGGAAACAAGCTTTTGCCTAATTTTTTGATTTTCTTAGGAGATGAGTTCTGGGAGAATGAAGCACAAGGTCTGTAGCCTGGGGAGAATGACACGTGTAGGTTCCCCAGAGTGTCTCAGCCCAGCTCACTCTGAATGCCTGTGAGCAGTAGCTGCCTTTCCACCACAGGCAGCAATGACACAGCACCAAATGAGGGAGGCCTTGAATTTCACAGTTTGCAACACAAAAAAAAATCATAAATATGACTACTGGAGCATTTAAGTGCTTGCTAAAATCAGTGAGAGAGACCACAGCCTCACTGGAAGTATTTTCCTGTAGAAGAGCTCTTCACTGCCAAGGTGGTATCTGCACATTTAAGTCACACTGTATTATTTGCTGCTTTATTTCGTGCAAGGGAACAGGAGTTCAGATTTGCTCTCTGGGATCTTGTTCAACATTTTGACCTACCAGTTAACATCTGCTTTTTTTCAGAGATGTGTAGGCCACTCTGAAAACCCCCAGAGCTGGCTTATGGTGCTATGTGCAAAGCACTCACAAAGCTTGGGATGATTTTAGCAGCAGCTCAGGTAGGGTTGTGCACTTTTGCCTTTGCTCCTGCCATTTGCCCCAGTCTAAACAAAGCTGCCATCTCTCTGGAGTTATGGTCTTGTCAGGGCCAGTTCTGAACAGGCAGAGACCTGTTTATTTAGTGTTGGTGTTTCTTAGCCCTTGTCACATTGTCATAGCTTAGCTCTTGATTTGCTTAAAGAGTTGATCAGTGTGCATAAAGCCTTGTCTGTCACTTATGTGGTGAAATAACTATTTTCTTTGTCCCAAAAAGAGTGCAAAAGAGTTCTTTTAATTGCAGTGGTAACAGGGCATTTCCCTGTCAGTCCCAGTAAAGCTGTGGGCAAAGGTCAGGCTGCTTTTAGGCACTTCTGCTGTAGTTCTGCAGGGGGCATGGTTATAGGAAGGTTGATTTCCATTTTCCTTACTGCATGTTTCTAACACAGAAACAAACCCTTCCCCCTGTGTTTGCAGTGGTGAGGGGTCTGTATTTTGGTCCAGTTGGACAGACCTCTCTGTTTCTCACTGTCACACTGTATGGGGACATGAGGGAGGTGTCACAGATCTTACCACAGACCTGATACACAGCAGCTGCTTTCATGACACATGCCTAAATGTTTCCTATTTCCAGAGAAGATTTAGGACTGAATTTTCTTTGGTATGTGATGAACTGGTAAACCCCACACTGTCAAAATAATAGGGATTAGGTGGAGTAAGATGTTGATCACCAGAAAACGTTCTCGGCCTTTTGAATAAGTAGTGAGATGTTCAGTGTGTTGAGAGCATGTCCTGAGGGAGGTGATCCAGCTCCTGACTCCTCTCCCTGTTACATAAGAGTATTGCATTGGTTAATTGCTTTAGCAACACATGAATAAATTGGTCCCTGGCCCTTGAGAAATGGCACAAGTTCGATTTGGGCGATTTTAGTGACTGGACCAGGAGGTCTAGAAGGGCTGTCGTTCTCTTGCCATAAAATAATGCTTGCTGAGCATTAGCATGCCCTGGGAGCATGCTGAGTGTGGGGACAGATCCTGCTGGAGCTCTTAAACTGTGCTGCAGGCAGTGCTGCCTGTGGCTGCAGGAAGACACCAAGCTTTGGGATGTTTGTTTTCTTAGCTAGTTTCTTTCCATTTCCATGTTAGATTTATAACGATGTTGATTTACAAGGTCAAATTCATTTTCCATAAAAAACTGTCACAGAAGGGGGTGGGATCAAAAGGGCTTCATTGTGGAAATGATCCATAGGAACTGTCCAAAGGAACACCAGTGAAACTTGTTGGGATGAGGGTTTGCCAGCAAAGATGTATTGGTGGTCATGCCAGTGTGTCCGTGTCTGATTACATTTCCTATGGACAATTTTATGGCTATCATTATGACAGCCTAATTCTATCACTGTAGTTTAGCTGTTAAACCTCCTGTGTCTAAGCCATCTCCAGAAAACTGTCCTTTCAATAAAATAGACTGCTTACAACTAAATTTAGAAAAGCTACATGACCCTGGGTGGTGTGAGCTCTGAATCACTCCTTAGAGTGCGACAGCAAGGCCACGGTGAGCAGTGGTGTGGTTTATTTGTGTGGTGACCATGTTCTGGAGAGGACTGGGCTGAAAACCAAGAAGAAAGAGCCAGTTGAAGCTGCTCAGGAAGTATCATCACCCATGGAGTTCCTTCAGCTATGAAGTGATGACCTTAACACTCACTGCAGCTCCATCTGCATATATAGTACCTAGCTTGCCTGTAGCACATGGAATTGACCTTTTTGGGTTGTAACAAGTGTGCACTAAATCTTTTTTAAAAATTACAGCTCTCATTCTCTGCTCACTGAACAAACCCCATAAGAGTTCCCAAGGCGACCTGGTAATTATCTTTAGGTTATGCTATAAGAGATATTTTCTAAATATGATTGTGCTAGGTGTGATTGGCTTTATATAACTGACACATAATGCATATTAAATTATTAATATATTTAATTGTAAAAAGGATATTTATAATGCTCTAGCACTAACATATTAATTATATAATAATATTTATAATGCTGGAACACCATTTTAAGAAAGTGGTCTAAGAAATTTAGTGCTGCAAAAAATGAACTACACAATCATAATGGGGTTTGGGCTTCTGCAACTGAAACTAGGTACAATATTCTGCAAGGTTGGTTTTTTTTGGTTTTTTTTTTTCAAACTACATCTGTATGTGCTTTAATATAAATATATTATGTGTATATGGATATACACACACGTTGAATCTTTAGTGGGAAGTGTTAGGAGGTGTTAAATCCAGTAGCCAGACAGTGGCAGCCCCATGTGCAGGCTGCAGGGATGCTCAGCAACTGCTCCTGACAGAGAGATGTGGTTGTCTCAGGCCATTCAGCTCAGCACAGGCACAAACACTCAGTAGTTGCACAAACAGCACCAGTGGTCTCATCCTGTATCTCTCTGCTTGATCAGGATGAAAGCCTGTTGGTAGAAAATGTGTGGATCCCCCAGTAACTGGCCTTAAACAGTCCATACAGTGTCTGGCTCATGGGTCCTCTCATCTCCAGCCACCTCACACACAGATGTGTGCAGGACACATGCATGGACTCTGAGCTGTGATCTGACTCTGGTTGCTGTCACTGAGACCCACAGAGACACACACAGATCAATGGAAGAGGCTTTGAGCTGAAATAAGGGAGCAGGAATAAACAGCTGGAGCTGTAAGTTGGTGAAGTCCTGGTGCAGCTCCTTCCAGCCAAATTCTCTGTACTGTCCATGTCCAAAATGAGTTTCCTTCAATGACATGCCTGCCTCCAGCCATACAGCTAGTGAAATGAGAGTTTAAAAAAAAAATCCTTAAATCCAGAGGGACTGCATGGTCAACCCCTTGAGTTATAGGTCATGCTACTAGCAGAGATTGAGAAAGGCTGGCAAATGGGAGGGAGTCCAGTGGAGGGCCAGTAGGAAAGTTTGGGGCTGGAGAACATGGTGTAAGGAGGGGAGGCTGGAGAAGAGAAGGCTGAGGGGTTATCCACATGCTTCCTGCTGCTTCCTACAAATGGTTCTACAAAAAGCAAAGCTAGACTCCTGTCAGGGGGGCAGAATAAAAAGGCAAGAAACAACAGACACGAGCTGCCACAGGGGAAATTCTGAGCACTTGCTTGAGAAATATTTTAATCAGAAGGGTGCTGAAGCACTAGCACGAGAGCTTCAGAGGCTGGGGAATCCCTGCCCATGGCAGTCCTTGCTCAGTGCCCAAGGAGCTGCTGAGCAGCTGGACCTCACTTAGATATTTGTCCTCTTCTGAGCAGCAGCTTGGACTAAGTGACCTGCAGGAGGCCATTCCAGGCTAAAGTCCCATGGCTCTAGGAAGAGAATTTCCTTTTTAAGCTTAATTAAACTCTGTCAATTTGCCTTTTAAAAATGTAAAAGATCAGGGGGGGGGAAAAAAAAACTCCTTAGCCATAAGGGTTTTAAAAATTTGTCTCAAGAAACCCTAGACTTGTAGGACATTGAAATAAAATAATCCAAGATGATGTTCAAATAGCAAACAGTTCTTTTTTTTTAAATTGAATTTTCAGGGCAATTCTTTGAAGGTCTAAGCCTAAATTACTTGCAGTTGGAGTTGTTTATTAAATTCTCCAGAGCTATTTCAACCGTCTGTGGAAAGGCTGTAGTGTTTTATTAAATTCTATAGGAATTTTCAGTTAGGAAATTTAAGGGAATAATTGGCAGTAATCCTCACTACTCTCTGAGTTAGATTCAAGCCTGCAGAGTTGAAATTCACTGTGTTTTTATTCCTGTCATCCCCTAGCCTTCACCAATCTCATTTCTACTATGTTCTCATCCTTATACAAACCCAGGGGACCTGTGAAATACCATTCAGCACTTGCAAAAAGTTACCTTGTTTAGCTTTGAAATGTTGGCACTCGGCTGGAGTTCTAAATTCACTCTCATTTCAAAGCCATTTTTCTAAGTTAACACTGAATACTGTTTGGAGCTGCAACTGCTGTACAGAAAATCAGATAGTGGGCACAGAACTTACTTAAAAATATTTTCCCAAGTATGCTTACAAGATGTTCAAGTTTTTCCAGTGCTGTATGGTATCTGAAAGGTGAAAGGGTTGGGGAGCAGCCAGACTGAAAGCAAATCTCTCTGTAGAAGGTTTGTCATAGCAAGTTTTAATCTCCAGTATTAGTAACAAAGCAAAACAAACCTTACTTGTCCCTACTAGGCTGCTCAGTGATTTGAGGGAGCTGCTTTTACTACTGGAACCACAGGATTATCAGTAAAGCCTGGTATGAAACACATTCATTCAGTTACTTGTTCTGCCTTCAAGCTTTGCCCAGGGTCACATTTCAGCCCTGTTTGCCTGTGCTCCTGGCATGCTGCTCTGTTCCAGCAGCTTAGCACTGTTTCTAAGAGGTGTTGGGAGGATCCATCTCCTGCACATACAGAATGAGCTGAAGTTGTCCAGTCCAGAGCCTGTCTAAAAAGCAGTGCACTATAGGGGTAGGCTGAGCTGCAGAAAAGTATCTGATTAAGGTCTCTGCTGGAAGAAAGTTCTGTTTCACATTCAGAGTCTCAAAGATATCTGCAAGGCACTATAGGGGTAGGCTGAGCTGCAGAAAAGTATCTGATTAAGGTCTCTGCTGGAAGAAAGTTCTATTATTTCACATTCAGAGTCTCAAAGACATCTGCAAGGAAGCTGAGGACACTGGAAGGAAATAAGAGTAGACATTGAAAAAAAAAATAGATTTGGAAAACAAGAGGATTAAGAATAGAAGAGGTTGTGTCAACCAGGAACAAGATCATGTTTTCCTAGAATCATTAAGGTTGGAAAAGACCTCTGAGATCAACAAGTGCAACCCTCCCCCAACCCGCCCATGCCCCCCAAGCCACATCTCCATGTGTTTTGAACCCCTCCAGGGATGGTGCCTCCACCACCTCCCTGGGCAGCCTGTTCCAACGCCTCACCACTCTGTCAGGAGAGAAATTCTTCCTAATATCCAATCTAAACCTCCCCTGGTGCAACTTGAATTCATTTCCCCTGATCCTATCGCTAGTAAGCTGGTAGAAGAGACCAACACCCACCTTTTTTCACATAGTTGTAGTGAGAGAGAGAGAGTTTTATTCAGTAACACAGTTAATTGCACTGACTTCTGCATTTTAGATAATGATAAACTGCTTATTTCTAAGGCTAATGTTTCTTCATCATGTTGGTTTTTCTCTGTTGTATTTATACACTTCTATATTTTTGACTCTAAAAGCTCAAAGTGGGATATTTTAAGAAGACATTCCTATAGCTTAGGTGCTTGAAAAGGACATTTTCTTCTTGTTAGAAGGAAAATATGATTTATTTTTTTTTTTGTGATTCATTTCTTTTGATCATTCTGTCTTCAGAGTGTAAATCTCTGCTTTGATAGTAATGTTGGTCTTTTGAATTGAGAAGATATTTAGCACTTGATTGGTATCTATTGACTTAATTTGGACATATGGATGCCCCACCAGCAAAGATTCCATGTCCTCAGCACAATGCTTAAAAAAAGTGCTAAACTGAAGAGATTTTTGAGGTTGCTTTTGTTATCCGAGATTTTTGAAACGTGAAACATTTTGAAAAGTTTTGGGGGGCTTGCTAGGTTTCTTTTATCATGATTTCAAATATATTTTAAAATAAAAGCTCAAATCACCACCTGCTCTAACACTGTCCTCCTTAGACAGTCTAATAAGTGAAACACCAAAAAATTGCCTGATAAAATGATGAGAATTTCTGTCACTTCCACTCCAAGGTGAACCATGACAAAATATTTCACTGTAGCACTACAGCTGAGATGTTTTTGTCAAATAATTGCTTGGCTTTAGATCCTGAATCTGAAAACAGTGATTTCATAGCCTAGAATTTGAGGATGAAGAAAGGACTGGCAAATGTCACTGGTTATCTTTGAAAGCAGCTTGCCTTATCATTGTTTGGAGCAGACACTTGTGAGAGTGTAGCTTTTATCCTAGATAATGATGCAGAGACATACACTTGACAGGGGATAACAACATTTGAGAATACCTTTAACATCTCAGTTTCCTGACTCTCATATCCTGTGCTGATCAGTGATCTGCTGCATCATTTTATTCAAGTCTTTTCTTGCAGCCATCCAAGAGAGATTTTTTTCATGCTTGCCAGGAATGAGTCAAAGAGCTCTGTAAGCTTTTTCCTCGTGTGCTTATGAAGTGCTTCTTACACTGGTCTACAAGTGCCACTGGAGTCCTCAAGCCCCTGCCATTGTTGCATGTGTCTGCATTTCATCCAGTAAAGAGCACCCCGGTAGTTCCCTCCCTGCTACCACATGTAGTGGTACAAAAGGTCACTAGAGGCTTGTTACTGAAAATTCAGCAAAGACACTGAAAACAGTTCAGATTTTGGGTTACTGAACCCTGAGTCAAGGGGTAATGAAATGCCAACGCTTTCAATGAATATGGTGCAAACTTGGCACACTGAAGGACACAAGGTCATTCATTCTCTACAGCCACTTCCTTTTGCTCTTTGAAGAACATCATGTCATCCCTGATCATGCCCCTGTCTAATCCAGTACATTCTCTGTGACAGTGGTCAGTGCCAGATGTTTCAGCCATGGTGCTTTGCTTATTACTAGGCAGTCACCATCAAAGCATTCAATCCCTTCAATATCTTGAGCTTGAACAAACTCAAGTTATTCTGAGA
>NW_008614131.1:0-5865 GCF_000691845.1 Merops nubicus | reverse complement strand
CTCCTTCAATTACACAGTATTTTTTCATCCAGACAACCTAAAAGACACACGCTACATGTACACACAGGTGTGTTCACAACTTGCAACAGAAATTTCAAAGGCTGCAAAGCTGCATGGAAATAAAGCAGCACTTTGGAGTCATTATAAAAGAGAAATACAATAGCTGTTTCACTGAGATTCTGTAACATTAATAACACAAAATCATTCAAAGAAAAGAAAAAAACACTATTATGCAGCATAATAGCTTCAGGAGACAACCAGAACATACAAAAAAACACATGCCACTCATACAGCTTTAAGTCAAGCTCAGAACTTTTGGATTGGTCTCTTCACCTGATTTATTAGTCTGGCTGATTTTGCATTTTCATCTCTTTTGCAACAGTCTGAACAGCTTCCACAACCAATAACACTGTTGCTCACCATCATGTAAGCTCATAAAGTACACTAAGCACAAAACACATCTTGCATCCTGAAAAAGTTCTTTGACCCAAACTTTGATGCTGATCATTGTTATTTACCCACCACTCTGACTCAAATTCATTTACCCAGCAATGCACGAAGCTGCTCAGGAGTTTGTTGCCAGCACCAGCTCCTTACAAGTCCAGAAACCCTTTCCTCTCTTTACATGCCCTCTGCATGCAGTTTTCAATTCATGGATAATGCTGTACAGTTACTGGCTTGGTTATTAATTTAGTTGCAAAAGAAAGGGAAAAAATATTTTAAGATAAGAATCATTGCAGTGAGATGCTGAATATTTTAATGGATGAAATGTAGGTGGATGTCACACTTTCTACAAAGCCATATATCTCTCTTGACTTAGGAAAGATCACGTCCTTATTAATTTCTTTTAAAATACATGCACATATGCACATCTGCTTTCATCAATTAATAAATTTGATAGCTTCAAGTTTATTGTTAACAGGGTCATAAGAAGTATGTGACCCAGCAGAAAACCTGATAAGAAATTTCATCTTAATCACCAGTGACAGAGCTGGAAAGATTGAAGTCATGGGCCTTTGATATATATATTATTGTGCAGATCATGTCCTCTACTGAAAAAATAATTTACTTGTTGCTTCATTTCCCATATTCCAGTTCCAGTCAGGGACAATTATCCCAAAGAAAATGCTGATTATGCCACTCCATTAAAAAAACCAGGCATACCTTGTCACTATGAAACTAATTTACAACCTCTATTAGCATGAGTGAGTTAAAATTTTGAAGTTATCCTCCTTTAAAATAATTATAAAGAAAAAGGTTAGTATCCCACAACACTTGTACTTCTCCCTCCCCAGAGAGAGAAAAAATTCTTCATTTCACTACAGGCTGTTAAGTTAAAAAATACCAAAATCTCATATGTCCCAGATGACATTCATGTTTCTGATTTCATACAATTTCACAAAGTATTAGATATTAAGCTGGTATTAAATAGGAAGTGTGTATGATCTACATCTGACATTACATTCAGTGCTTTTTCCTCATTCCAAAGATCTGAGAGTACCTGAAAAATATTCATCCTCACTACTCCTGCAACACAGCTAATCAGGTATTTACTTTAGCTCAAGTCACAGTGTTCTACAGGAAAACCTGTACACCCTTCTGACTGAACTGATTCAAAGGTTACACATGGGATAAATCAGAACATCTTAAGTGATGGTTAAGAGCTCTTAATACTGGACTGGTGATAGAATTATGGAGAGATCCCAGGAGTACCTACTCACAAAAAAAGTCAGACTTTGCCACAGTGATCTAATGAAAGTCACTAATATCCAGATTATTCTATGTCTTGGTTTTTTCTTTTTTAATCTCCCCAGAATTGCCTTAACTGACCACATCAAAAAGTTGGCAGTTGTTAATTCTTGCCTTATGCATCCTTTCTTCTCCCATGTTTTGCACCAAAATCACTGGCATGATAGTGATGAGCCTAATTAACACTAATTTCAGGCTACAAAAGATTAAAGAAAGCAAGAGGAAAATCCTCAGAGATTGAACAGATTTCTTAAAAGGTTATTCTATAACATGTAGAACTGTCAGCCCTACAGACCTCTGTTAGAAAAGGTGGTGTTTTGGTACAAATGTCTCTAGCAGAGGGAATCAATCACACACTTCTCAAAACTGTTTCACTGCTTCTTGTACCATTCATTAAAAATATGCACATTTCCCTTGTTTCCTACTTTATACCTGCAGCTTTAAGCAAATCATCCCTTTTGATCTGGGATGTGGTCAACGTGGTACAATCTCTTAGTACAATGAAAACCCTCTAAGCAAATACCAGTAACAATATTTCCACACACAAAGAACTCTTTTTTCTCCTTGAAGGATCTCCTAATTCCACTTTCATCTGAAATTCTTCAAGGCAACCTTAAACAAGCACAATGAAAAAGCAAGCAACAACCCAATAAAAACAAAAATTAAAATAAACCCCCCAAATGGTCATATTCTTCTCACTCTCTTCCCACAAATCATGACAACAGTAGCATGCAAAGCCTTACCAAGTTCTGTTATGGAGTTTTTTCCTTCTGAGGGTAAAGGGATGTACTGATTAGAAAAGAAGCTGCTTCCATAGCCCAGGACAAAACCTTCTAGTTTGGTGTTTTGACTTGGTCGAAGATACCTCATGCAAACGGTGTCATCCGTTGCATTGATCTGAACTTTCAGGCTTTGTCTTTTCACTGGAAAAAAGAGTGGAAAAAAAAGAGAAGATCAGAATGTAATACCTCATAATAATATATTCAGTGATGCAAAATTCAAGTAGATGATAAATAGTAATTAGAACCAAATAAAAATGTACACCTTTTTTTTTGTTTTCAACTATGTTAAGCTGGAAATGCGATTTTCTAGTTGGAATTACATCAGGGCACCTAACACATATTGTACTCAAAATTACCAAAATCTTATTTTAAAGATTCATTTTTATGCTTTCCAGGGAAGCAGCACATAAATCAAGAACCATCTTGTATATCCATCTACAAAATTTAACATGTAATAACACAGAATGACTTCATAACAGAATAATCAATGTTTTAGGCTACAAGGAGGTGTTTTGTCCTCTCTTGGTGGGTTGAGACAGGACTGGCTTTCCTTCCTTGGTACTTAAAATTTTAATAATCCCTTGTCACTGTTAGGTTTATTATATTTTCATAACTGTTGAAAGCAAATTTTTTTTCAAAAAAAAAAAGCCTTTTCCCCATACTTAGTGATATTAGCATGAGAATAGCACGTTTTGGGTTATTAGTTCTTTTCTCATTCTCAAAACAGAAATTCTTATTCCCAGCAGATTTTCAAGCACCTCTCAAATCACGAAGGCTGAAATTAACTTTTAAGAAAACACATCAAATTGCACAAACCAGTTTTATTTCTGGAGCTAAATCCTGAAGAAAATGAGAGGGGTGTGATGTCATTAAATAAGGGAGTACAGTGGTACTGAACTTCCATCCTGCCTTCCTCCCTGCCTCACTCCCCCTCTCATTGCAGACTGATAGGCAAAGGTCCTTTGACAATTAAATACTAATTTTCTGGTATCATCTCAGCCTATTTTTCTTTGTTTTGTTTTGTTTTCTTTTTAATTCTAATGACCAGAGTCATCGAGAGGCCAGAATCCCCAGTTTGTGAAGATAATTTAGCAGCACTGTTGAGCACCTGCAGTTGTCTGGACACTGGATATAAAGACCTAAGCCAAATGCTTTCTGCCTCTTCCCTTTATAGAAAGGAGTGTACGAGTCAAACTGATGGAAAACATGTGCCTCCAATGAGACCCTTCCTTTATCTACAGACTGATCAGCTAAAAGCACTCAGCCAGGAAACCATCACAGTTTTCCAAAGGCAACTCTGCCAGGTTCCAGAAGGCTGCAAGGCTTCTAGAAGACTCAATTCTCTGGCATTTCCAGCAGTACAATACCACCACTGCAGAATGGGTGGCAGTTCCTTTATCTGGGAGACATCCTAAGTTATTTTATTTTCAGTACATGAAACTGCTGAAGGTGTGCAGCTTTAAATATTAAAAAGACTCTAAATAGCAGAAACCAGGATGAGGATGCCAGACTTGAAACCCCTCTAATATGCTTCATAAAGATGCTTAGTAAAAGTGTTCCATGCCAATGAAGTGTAGGATTATTACCTCTGATTGACAGTGATTCAAATATGATATTTGATTTCTGTATTAGAATTCTAAATCAGACTCTAAACTGGATTTTAAAAAAATTTAGTAAAGATAGATTTTAATTTTAAAGTTACAGTTCTTAACTTTTCTTTTTTAAACAACACACTATTGTTTCTTTGTATCTCTCAGTTATACTCTACATTAATTTGAAGACTCTAATGCAAGATTGAATTCATCTGGGTTTTATTCCAATGAGATAAATAGTGTATTTTATTCATAAGTAAATTACACTGAATATGGGTCCAGATTTTAATTAAGCCTAAAAACTCTCAGTGAAATTTCTGAAAACAGAAAGTCTAAACAGGATTCCAAGACAGCAACAGCTTTGAGGTGGAATCCTTTAGACCTTTCCTTTGTAGCTAGCTTGTCAAAACCACCAAGAGTGCTTTTAAACTCAAATCCAGTTCTTGCAGATCATAAATATGAATAGTGTATTCTTAAAAAAAAAAAAGAGAATAAAGCAGAACAGAAGAAAATGAAAGGAGATTGATTTATAATTAATAAAATAAAGCCTTTTCCTCCCCACCCCATCTTCACAGGGCAGATCCTTTTCCTCTGTGGTGGCCCAGAGAGTGGTGGTGAATGGAGTTAAGTCCAGCTGGTGGCTGGTCACAAGTGGTGTTCCTCAGGACGCAGTATTGGGACCACTTCTGTTTAACATCTTTATCAATGGTCTTGATGAGGAGACAGAGAGCACCCTCAGTAAATGTGCAGATGACACCAAGTTGGGTGGTAGTGTTGATGTGGTTGAGGGTAGGGAGGCTCTACAGAGAGGCTTGGACAGACTGGATTGATTGGCCATGGTCAGTTGTATGAGCTTCAACAAGACCAAGTGACTTCCAGCTCAGGGGGCTGGGTGCCCAGGGAACAACTAGTCCTGCTAAAGACTGAGGCAAAAGCAGCATTCAGTACCTCAGCCTTTTCCTCAGCCTTTTCCTCAGCCTTTGTCACTGTTTCCCCTGCATCTAAAAGGACTGGAGATAATCTTTCTTTCTTTTCCTCTCTTCAGAGTCTAGTTACAGGGTCTGCTCCATGCTCTTCTTAGCTGTCTTCTGTCCTTTCTGTAAGCTCCTTGCTTAGTGTTTCCTTCAGCCTAGTCCATCTCAGTAAGATCACTCTTCTCCCCTTCTTCTTTAAGATGCAGCCTGTCCTGAAGAGCAGCACAGGGCAAGGACAAACAGCCTTCTTCAATATCATTTAGCTCCACATTTTTGAAGGAAAATAACTGTGCAATAGCACTGATGCCCCTCTTCATGACGAAACCACATCCAGTTCCATGCTAAAAAATAACTACTGAGGGCTGATGAGTTTTTGGAAATGTATGGACAGAAGTGGAGCAATCAAGGCTAACAGGGACATTTTTTTTCTAGCAAATGTTCAAACAGACCTGAACAACAAATTGAAAATTTCACAAGAAATTTGTGAAAGCTGCTATGCTACCAAAAAAATCAATTTACACATGAGAGTATTCTCTTTCCTCACTCTTTCTTCCTACTGCTGCACTTTAGTGTGAAGTTACTTTACAGATAAAAAAAAATATTAGAAGTAAAAGCAATGAACCTCTTCGTTGGTTATTATTTCTCTCATTACTATATCTTATTGATTTTTAATCTTATTTCAAGATCTCCTAATTATTTTCTATCTGAAGATCACTCAGCTCATCTTAAATGATTTGAGTGACAGTAGTCATTCCTTCTCCCAAAGGA
>NW_008614130.1:0-59859 GCF_000691845.1 Merops nubicus | reverse complement strand
TTTATTTTTTTTTTTTAATAGAAATGTTGGCTCAGCTTGCACCAGTGGGGTCCCATGGGCTCCCACAGATGCCATCCCCACTCTTAAATAAACAAGCTGCCTTCAGAGACAGAGACTCACCCCTCACTGCTGCATTGCTTCTGGACCACTGATGCATGAGCTTCATCTGCAACCAGTAAAAATTCACTATTTGTCAGCTCAAGAGTCTGCTCTTTGGTAATGGGCTACTTTTGAAATGTCTGCTCCAAGTGAAAGTTCTTATTTATTTACTTTTTCTAAAAACATGTACAAGCAATATACCGTGTGGGATCTGGCTTCTCACAGTAGAATCCCCCATTTTACAGATGTTCTGGATCCCAAGACTCCACAGGAAAGAGGATGAGAGTGCCCAGCCTGCATGGCCAAGTTCTCTTTTTCTCCCCCAAAGGCAGTCTCAGGCACAGGAAACCTAGCAGGGTATCAAAGAAAATCAGATACATAATCTACAGACTAATGCATGCACTTGATGAGCATCCCTGCCCTGCCGCAGGCCTCCTGAGGCCTGGACTCCAGTAACAATTCCTGCCCAGGAGCAGAGAGCACAAACACACGAGCCTAGGCCGGTCCTCCCTTCAGCGCGCCTCGGAGAGCTGCTCTCGCTGGGCAAATCACCACACACAGCGAGGAGGGAGGCTGCTGTGAAGGGAAAAAAATCAGGAAAACAAAACAAGACCACTGCAAAGTGACTGACCCTTACTTCCTTCTACAGACAGCAAACTGCTGTAAGAAGGGAATCCTGAGAAACGCTACGAAGATGGGAAGGATGGTCCTGCTCAACATTTCATTACTAGGTAGACATGGTACGTGCATCAAGACGAACAATTTGCTAAGAAACACACCATTGGTAACTCGGGCTGGGAATACAAAATGTGTCAGTGTATGAGGATATAAAAAGTAATTAAATACTTTGAAAAGGGCATTCTCACTAAAATAACAATATCCATCTTGCTTATAATTTGAAGTGATCAGTGCACTTCTGGATGTGCAATCCATTGTAACTAGCATCTTCATACAGAGTGAAATTGTGTGCGTTCAAAATGCAAGGAGTTAATCTATTTGTCAGTGGTAGATGGTCTAATGAGCAGCTCTGCAATAAGAATGCACAGTACTGAAATGTGTCCATGACAGAACAGATGAGAGATCAGATTCCCTGCTCTGCCTACCATTATTTGCTATGGTAATTTTTTTTTTTTTTGGTTGATCTAGTAAGTAAACCCAAGTTCATTATGCAGCCACCAGTTTATTTTGCAGCTGTTTTCCAGGTTATTCACTGTATTTGCTTAGCTATGAATGGAAGAAGAGTCAGCAGAATCCAGAACACCTGTCCCCTGACACCATGGCTTACTGGCCAAACATAATTGCCAGCAACCAATGACAAGCTATGTCACATTTCACTTCTGAGTGTATTCGCAGTAAGATGTCAGCAATTCCAGGAACTAAACATTTAGGCTTGTGGGCAACAGAAGACAGCAGGGTACTCTTCAACTGCAAGTTTTCACTACACTTCAGGGAACAATCCAGGAATCACTTTCTAGTTATTATTCCCCACCTAGGTGAAACGATTTCAAATGCTCAATGACCAATATATAACCACAGGTGGGTGGGTGGGCTGGATGGCAAGAGGAAGCAGCAGGGTGGGATGTAGTCACAGAAATTCCTGTCACAATACCAGCCCCATCTAAGACAATGCAGTCTTACAGTGCAGATGGATCAACTCCCTAAGCTCTTACAGGGCTTTACAAACTTCCACCAAACAAAAACTTTTTACAAGTAAATTGCTGACTTCATTTAAATATGTAGCCCATATAATCAGAGTCTTTGAAGTAGGGAGACAGATGATCAGGATTTGCCTTTTGATCTTTCCAAATTGTTTTAGCAAGTAACAACTATGCCTGAAGTCTTTTCTGGAAAACTTTATTAGCAACAATGTTTACAACAGTCTTAAGAGACCAAAGTTCTCTTAGTATAGCTGGTAAATAATCTTCTAGAAATGGAAACCTTACAAAGGAAACTTAGGCTTTGCAAATAATGATGATGAATTTTATGTAAATTCCATTAAAATTCCTAATCAAATGACCTACAGTTCTATCCAATGCTCTGTACATATGCACGTTAAAAAAAGAAAAGTAAAAAAAAAAAGTGTGCTTTCACAAGATCTGCTGGATCCACACATCTCAGTCTTGTTCTTCATTCTTCTATGGGTATCTAAATCTAGTCAACAGATGTTGCATAAGATCAGAACAGATCAGGCTCTGGAGCAGTCAAAAAAGGACGTTAATTTATCAATAAGCCAGATATAAGTTCAAATTTCCAAAAAGCAGCCTCCAAAAAGTTGTCTATGGTTATAAACTACAGCTGTTCCACTGGTCAGCAGGAGCTCAGTACTCATTTTTCCCAAATTTAAGGCAGCTTAAAAAACCAACAGTATCTCCTTGGTGTGTGTTACAGAGGACTGTGTCCACATTACACATTCTATGTACCTCCTTAAAATATCAGAAACATTCACAGCCACTGATTTTAGACAGTGTGTACACAGAAAGACACGTGGTTTTGACATAGGCAAAGGAAATGTGAATTTCTCTATCTTTTATTTTGTTTTCTGCCCTCAAGGGAAGAAAACCAAAATTTCTTCAGGCAATCTTCCCAGTCCATACTTAGAGAGTGAAACAAAGGGAAAGTAGCCCACTCCTGAAAAAAAAGTTTATCATATACACTTTATTGAGGAAGGCCTAAAATTCATTAACTGTAGTAATGGAATGCAGAAATGGTTTTAAAAGTTTGTTTGATTTCAAGCAGTTTCTGGGTCAAAGAAGAAAAGAGAACAGTTCTGGGTTCCTCCCCTCAAACAGCACATCTGATTAAATCCATCTATTTTTATGCAAATGTTTATGAATAAGCTCACAGTCTTGTTACAGCTGAAAAGTCAAATTATGTATAGGAAGAATGAAAATAATGCTAATCTATGAGCTAAGAATTCCACTGGGGTTACTCTGGTGATATCAGATACGATGACAGAAACTTGCAAAGCAACCATACACCTGAAAATTAAGTCACTGCATATTCTGCTTGTTAAACACATGAATTTGGTCTCAGTTCAGAGAGAAAAATAAAATAATGATGTACAAAATTACCTTAAACCCTCTACCAATGCACCATTTCAACTTACTGCTAGAAAAAAACAGGTGGGTAATTATACAGAAGAATTTGAAATACAAAAGACTTGAGGGCAGGGGAGTTGCTGCTGCTTGCTTTTCAAGCCTGCTGCTGTTTAAGAGGCATTTCAACTTTTTATTTACAGATTGAAGCTATAAGGAGTTACAATCACTTCTCAAAAGTCAAGGAACAGCAGCATCCAGCAGGGAGCAGCTTCTTGCCTTTATCTTGATGGTTTTATCCCTTCCTTTACATTTTAACAGTTTACTATCACTCTCTAAATCAGAGAATGTTTTGGTTGGTCTTTTTTTCCCCTCTCATCCTCTGAAATGGATTTAAAGCATCAATCCATTAAGAAAAGGCAACCACAGAAGCTGTAAGAAGTGAGGTAGCACTGTGGGGTCAAGTTTTAAAAATAAACAAACACATTTAAGTGCATCTCACATTGCATGTGTACAAAAATGTGCGTATGAAAATATATTGATTAGCTCAGAAGAGAAACTTTGGGAAGACATTCGGGTAGTCTGAACTTTTCAGCTACATTTGTATCTACTTTGGCACCTGCAATAAAGTGCTTTCATGGATGCCCATCACATGATAGGTGCTTCAGACAACCCCTGAGCTGCTCAGTGTAGGGTGGCCGCTGGGAAGAATGTCTCTTTCAAGAGCCTGCAGGAATCCTTTGGGCCAGACTTAGGCATCCATGCTCACAAAGCTGCCTGGTATCTCATGGCATATATCTGTGTTACTTACATTAGAAAAGATGCATAAATGCCTCACCAGAAAGGGTCTGAAGCAGAAGAAAATGCACAGTTAAGACAAATAAGAGCTGTATCTGTTTCACTCAGCAGAAAAGAAAGAGAAATGACTACACAGTACATAAAAAGGGACTATTTTAACTCAGAATAACAAAATTGAATGGCTTGAAGCAGGCAAATTAAAAGTAGGAACAATGCACCAACATCTATCATGATGCTGGAACTCAGTGGGGAAAATCACCACCACATACAGTGGATGTTCCACTTTTGGTACCTTTCAGAGCTTTTACAGAAGACACATCTGTCTAACACAAGCCACAGACAAGTGACAAAAAAATGAAGGAACCTGGGTGACTTAAAACTGTACTCCACCTTTGAACTACACCTCGGGAACAAGTTCTGCCTTCCTTTGGACACACGAGTTTTCAATAAACCTATCTGCATCAGCACCTGTATGGGGTTTCTAATATACCATTTGACTATTATGGTCACACTGGTATCTTCTGGACAAAGAAACTCATTAAAGTAACCATCCATTAGATGAAGCAAGAAGTTGAGAATGAAATAAAACTTGTTAATGTAAACTCTGTACATCCTCGATGAAAAAAATTATTATGCTTTTGCTTCATAATTACGTTTTTTTTTCTATTTCTTAGGAGTTTCATAATACTGGTTTAAAGGCAAAAATCCCAAACCTTCCACACATACCTGTACTATGTGTACTACATTCCAGATGTGGAATCCACTGTTTAAAACAGAGTATCTCCTTTGCTTGAGATACTGTACCAGTTTCTGTAAAAGGACCTGAAGTTTATAGTTCTGGTTTAGTAGAGTCAAGAAGTACATTCCACTGCAAAACTGGAGCTATGTGCATGCTTAAGTGCTCTGCTGAATTAGTTTCTTGTAACACTGTCCTCCTCCACGGTGGAGTTCATGCAATAACTTTCCTGGTCACTGACAAAACAGCATTTGGACATAGGAGACAATTGTTGAATAGGTGTTCCTTCTACAAGCTTTTGAAATGAATACTTTATTACTTCATACAAGACAGTAAAAATAATAAAAATAATCCCACAACTTCTAATAAAAATTAAAAGGATTTAAAACCAAATCTTATTAAAATGCTAAAGCAACTTTGCACTTAAAACCAAACTGAAGAAATACTATATATACACACACTTTTTAATGAAAAGATTATGATTTTCTACTTGATATCAACAGGCACTCTTCATTCATCATCTGCAGGAAACTAGGTTAGGTCTCCACAGGCCACAGAGTTATTAAGTAAGTAAATATGCCACTGCTTTTGTGCCCTCCTTTTATTTCCTTGCTTCTTCAGTCTCATCTGTCTCTCTCTCTTGATGCTCTCTTTCCCACCTCATTTCTTTCAACTCTTGTCTGTACTTCCGTTCAATGAATCGTTTCTGATGGGCCATCTGGGGAAAGTTATCTGACACAAGGAGAAATATTTTACATTAATAAACAAACTGGTAACACAGAAAGCCTCAGCTCTTTTATATCTATTTAAAAAAAAAACCAAACAAACCAAAACCAACTCTGATGACATTAGGGATAGGGAGGAATAATGTTACTTCCATTTTCACTCATTTATTTCTAATTATCCATGGTAAACCAGGGCTGTGTGTCATAAGGCTTTGGTTTCTTTATGATTTACACATTTGTTTCCCCTGCTGCAAAGCACTGCTAAATTTAATACACTCACCAACCTAGAGTGCAAAATCCTGGTAAAGTAACATGACCAGGCATTACCTGGATTTTACATTCTGTTCCCTTAGCAACAGGTGGCTCATACTGAAAACCAGATGTAAGACTACTGTCAATACTTTCAGGGCTTTTTGTCTTGTTCTCACCGCAAAAACTGAGAGCCACTGGCTTGAAGCACTAAACAGATATTTCTATTAAACAGATATTTCTATTATTACTATTATTTTAGATCACGCACAATGCACTAGATGCCCCACATTCTGGCAGGGTTCCTAATGGGAAAGTAACAGTGTAGCTAAATGGAAGGCAGGAAAATCTGTTCCTGAAAAAGCTAATGCTTAGCTACAGACCAGAATCCAGCCTTGGAATAGTCTAAGAGCAGGGATGAGTGGAGAGAGGCTAAGAGAGACCAGACAAGGCTGAGGTGATGCAGAAACAGCTCGGGGCGAGCGGTTGCTCCTGCTTTCAGACATCTGTCCATTGGCTTGCACAGATGTACACTAGCTAGGGCTGAGGCTGCAAAACCAGCTCACATAACTGAGGGGAATGTCCCAAAATTCACTGCACAGCTGACAGAATGTGATGTCTCACTCATGACCATGGTGCTGTCACTCCTATGTCTCTCTGTGTTGCAGAGATCTGCACCCTCCAGCTGGTCAGCAAACGTAGAAATGGGAGAGTATAGGGCAGCCTGCAGCTGGTGGCAAACCCTGCTGGGATCACACGGAGTTCTGGGCTCAGGCTCCCTGCATGTGTCTGAGCTGAGTGCAAAAAGGTTACTACACTGGCCTTTAAAGCCATGCACATCTGGGAGATCTCTTGGCAAAGGACTGCTCTCTCTCTCTCTACCTGGCTACCAAGAGAGAATACAGCTGAGGATCCTCAGGGAGGAGTCCTTTTGGCACCAAGTTCTCTTTCTGGGTCCCAGGCAGCACAGGCTTATTCAGCTAGACAACACAATGCAGAAGCCACATAATCTACAGAATGACTTTCTCCTGTTTCATTTTATTGGCTGGTGAAATTTGTGCTTTTTGTTATATACTACAGGAATAGAAAGTTTATTCATCAGATATTTACAACTCGGGCATAGGAGGGCATGTTTGTTTAAAACAGAAAACAATCTAAACAAAAGAAAATTGTTTTAAAATTGCTGCTGTTTTTAACAGCACTAAAGTTGTGCTGTGTAAGTGCTTTGTTTAATGGAGTTCTGAGATATTTTGTTGCTCATGTGCACCATAAAATGAAAATCAGATTTTCAGCACTGTGCCTGTAATGTGATTCTTCTGAAAACTCTGAAGAACTTGGCTTGGTAGCAACCTGTTTGCTTATAAACCCTTTAAAATGTCAAGAAATAAATTTATGAAATAAACTCATCATGGCTCTCACATAGATACATAAACATATATATGAAAAATACTCTTACTACTAGTTAGCTACTTATTTATCAAAAAAAAAAACAAAACAAATAAACCCAAACCCCAAAACCCCCTACACTCCATAAACATACAGGCACCTGTTCTATTATATATAAGGGCTGTGAAGCCTCCATCCCTAAAGGCAGTCAAAACTCGACTGGTAAGGCACTGACAAATATGACCTAACTTGAAAATTTGCTCTATTTTGAGGGGTGGCTGGAGCAGAGACCTGTAGAGGTCCACAGTATTCTAATAAATATGTATGTCACAGCAGAGCTGTGAAGTCCTTGGACTGATAAAAGATGAAGCTCACAGCTCTGTGAATGGTGATATTGTCACCAGAAAAAACACCCAAAGAAAACTCCAGTAACATTTTGCAGATATTCAGCAGAGAAGGGAAGCTACATTTTTCTACTTGTCAAATTTACTGGTGGTGAGAAGTAGATGCCTAGCAGATGGATATAAAAAAAAATTCTGAATTACAGGGATTCATTGTCTTCTGAAATTTTTAAGCCCTGGGATTTCCAGATGCAGAGATAACTGACTAAAAACTTTTGACATCTGATGAACTGCCTGCCTCTCCTTTGAATCAAATGCAAAAATATACCTCCCCCATATTCTTCTGAATACACAAAATGCTTGTAATCTATTTGCTCACAGTATGTTCACACCTGGCACTAGTTAAACTGAACAAAGTTCTTCTGCAAAAGTTTGAAAACACTCATTCCTTTCATATCTGAGATTCCACTGCAACGAATGACAGCTCCCACGCTGGCTATCCTGTGCATCATTTTGAGAGAGGAATACTGGATCCTCAGGTGATACAAGTCATTCTCAACAGCTAAATGTTGATTTACATTAGTTGGGGATCTGACCTAGTCTACTGTATTATCTGAGATCAAATTTTATTTTCTCAATTGGCAACTGAAAATTAATTTTCCTCCTCTCTGAAATTAGAGGATGAGACACCCACACCAATACAGACTAAGCAGTCTCATCCCACTGCATATTCAAGCACAGGAAATTTGAGGCTACACCACTACTTAGAGGGTCCCTCTAAGCTGCCACCTCTGTAGCTGATCCACTCCCTTGACAAAATATCTATTGATAACGTCAACTTCACCTGTTACAAAATTCTCTTCAAAGTACTAAAACACACACCTGCTGCTTAGAAGATGACAGCGTTCAGTATACACATTCTGTTCTAATCTTATACCCCACAAAGCCTGGACATCACATTGCTGAAGACCAAGGATCTATATTATAAATAATTTTATATGATGGCCAAATATCTTACATTTTTCAAGTGCGTCCATTGCAGCTCCCATTTCTGCTTGCTGAATACTGTGAAAGTCAAACAAAACCATGTTATTTGAGATCTAAATTGTACAGAGTAAACTAAAGTTTCTGACAAAGTGGAACACTAGTTACTCTTTTGTAATAAAACACTTTGGATAACCAGCAGTTAGTAATTCCCAGAGTGTATGATGTATCAGCCTTTTCATAAATGTGTGAGCAATAGCACTACAGCTCCAGTAGAATATTTTTAAACTTAGATCAATAACACTAACAGCATATTTTAGTCCATTCTTCACTGAAGCACTTCTTTTACTTGAGAGGAGAAAAGGAACAAAATCAGAGGTGTGAACGCTATAAAACAAGTGATATTTTTATAACCACCACCAGATTTGGTCGCAGAAAATAGGATGAGGTCTTTGGGGTTCATGCCTGAAGTCTTTGCAACTTTAGAAGCTGTTCTAAAATGCCTAGAAGTAAGAGCATCATAAAAAAAAACCCGAGAGCTTTGCACCCTTAACTTGCCACCTTAAGTCAGACAGTAATCTAGTAGCAAAGGCAAAGATAAAGTCACTGTTTCCTGGAAGCTGTTCTGCAGTTTCTAATTTGAGAGCCACAAATTGGTTAGCATTGCAGCCATCTTGTAGGCAAGCTGACCAAAAAAACCTTATGACCCAGAACTATAGAGACATGGAACCTTGCAGGTACTCCTGAGGCAGAAACTCAGAATAGCTTCAAGAAGGCTCTATGGCTTTCCTCTTCTAAGGCCAAGCACACACTTGTCTATCTCCATGACTAGCCATTTTGGACACTCAAATTTTAATGTCATGTGGTTCATTTTTCACTATACCTTGGGCCTTTCCCACATCCTATCCTTTCTCCTTTGAAGTAAACAGCTACCGTGTATGTCCTGGCATGAGACGGTCCCACTGTCTGCAAAGTCCTGAAATAAGAAAGACACCATTTATTCAAGCAGGAAGTATTAAAAAACAGAATCTATTTGTGGTAGATACATCACCAAGCTTTCAATAACTATGGAGGAATTAGTGCAAAGCACAGAGCAAGTGTTGAAAGATGCTCGTATAAATCACACTAACCCAGAGATTACTAGTATGGTGTGCAATGAAAAGGAGTAATTTACATAAAATTCACCTTGTTTATATTGGTTATATTTATTACTCTAGGTTCACTCAGGAGCACCGTATGAAAATTAAAACTTCAACCTATGAGGAAAAATCTAAATTATAACACAAAGTGCTTAAACACTGTGAAAATACTTGTAATAAAGTCATATAAATTGTGCATAGCTGTGCAACTGCAAATAATAACACCAAGATGATTATTGTGTGCACTAAAATTTTAGTCCCTGAGAGCTGTGCAGTTAGCAAGGTTCTAAAAGGACTTTATATTGGACAGGGATGCTTTCTACATACTGAATTTTCACAGTACAAAGAAATTTTCCATCAGCTTTGAAAAGTTAGTTTGTCACAAAAGATTTTGTCACTTGAACTAAAGTCTAGGACATGCATCAACAACCATCTAAAGGGGAAAAAAGATAATTCCTTAGACATGTAATGACTTGCTGCTTTTCCTGTTTCTTCCTGCTGTCCCGAATCTCTCCCCACTGTCAGTTCAAGTTCTGTCTACTACCTTGTTTCTTTTTGGAAAGAGTACCAATTTCACGCCAATTTTTAAGGTATCTAACTATAGTTCTCTGTCTCTACGTGCTGTGACAAGAGTAAATAAAACCCACCCCAAATTTAAAGGCAATAGTACTGACTGCAGTGAATCAGATAACCCCAAGAAAAGGAATTTAGCAAGATAATAGGAAGATAATAGCATATTTCTATGTTTAAGCTGTATTAAGAAAATCAATTTATCACAGAAAAAAAGTCCTCAAACATTTGGTACTTGACACGCAGTGGGTTTTACAAGAATCAGGAATTGTTTTTATTGTATTGCTCTCCCTCACTCAAGACAAAGCCATGCGCCCTCACCCAGAGACACTGAGGAGTCAAGGTTTGCAGAGCATCAGCAGCAGTGCTGAAGTGATAGATCTCTGAAGTGTGCTTTGTCACTGTAACTGAACTGCTACAGTCCACGGAAAAACTTTCCTTCAGGAAATGTGACAAATGCACTTAGACTTTCCTTGTCCATACTTTTTGATATAATAATCTTAATAACACAAGTATTGGACTTTCATAGCCTTTATCTCTTCATTTGGGTACTAACATTGTACTCATTCCTATATTAATTGAATGGATAGGGATGAAATACACAATCTGAAGTTTATTATTGCCTTTTTGAAGCAGTTATTATGCTATTTTACAGACGAAAGAGAGAAGGGAGATCCATCCCATCCACCTTCAGGTATCATCCTGGCCTGTGTCAGAAACAGTGTGACCAGCAGGAGTAGGGAGGTGATCCTGCTACTGGACTCAGCACTGGTGAGACCACACCTTGAGCACTGTGTCCAGTTTTGGGCACCACAGGGTAAGAAGGACATGGAGGTGCTGGAGTGGGTCCAGAGAAGGGCAGTGAGGCTGGTGAGAGGGCTGGAAAACATGCCTTATGGAGCCTGGGTTGAGGGGACTGGGGTTGTTTAGTCTGGAGAAGAGAAGACTGAGAGGAGACCTTATTGCTCTCTACCACTACCTAAGAGGAGGTTGTAGTGAGGCTGGTGTTGGTCTCTTCTCCCAAATTACTGATGATAGAATGAGAGGAAATGGCCTCAAGTTGTGCCAGGGGAGGTTCTGATTGGATATTAGGAAGAATTTCTTCCCTGAGAGAGTGGTCAGGCACTGGAACAGGCTGTTAAAGGAGGTGGTGGAGTCATCAGCCCTGGAGGTGTTAAAAAAATGAGTAGATGTAGCACTTGAGGCTATGGTCTAGTGGTTAGGGAAAGCTTGGGAGGTAAGGTTATACCTGATCCTAGAGGCCCTCTGCAACCATATTGATTCTATGATTCTATGAAATTTCATACTCTTACTGAAAACAGAATGGAGGTATCTCAACTTCATACCTGAACAGCCACTGTTCCATTCATTTAATTTAAAATACTGTAATTCCTTACATTAAATAAGAACAAATATAAAATGATGCCAGTGAAACACTCCATACAAACATAAAAATTCTCTTTTCCCTTTGATCTGTACAAGACAAGATAAAATGCTTCCTTGCAATGGCTTAAACCTCTAAAAGCATGGAAATCATTGGTCTAGTATTTTCCATCTTCAGGCAAAGAGAGACTGAAGGGCTTGAATAACTACAATAGTATCAAACTATGGGAAGGAAGTAGGGTGACTGATCACATCTTCCTCCATACACAAGAAAGGTTGATAATCAGCTTGTATCTATAAGATGTCAGTTCTTACTTGTAAAGAGGAATGTCTGGCTCTTTTCCTTCTGTCCTGAGAGTCAAGCAGCACTGTTGAAGCTGAGATTTAGGATCATTCCAATCTTGATTTAAAATAAACTCCTACAAGAAGTTCACAAAGATGCTGTTATGATTGAGAGATCGTGGTAAGTAAGTCTCAAAGGTGATAATGTATTAAAATATAATGGCAGGAAAGTAGGAACCTGACTGATCTTACCTTTAGACGTGGAAAAAAGCATACGTTCATGAAAGTGTGAACATACTCCAAATCTTTATCAATGTACAGGGCAGCAATAAAGGCTGGGAAAAAAAAAAAAAACAAACAACCAGACAGTACTGTCACTTATCCAAGGAGAACATTAATGGCTTGCACTTTTAGAAACAAGTATCTCTGAGTACTCTAAAGCTATATTCAATTATATTTCACGGCAGTGATCTGACGAGGTTATTACTATCCTGCATACAAAGGAAAAAAATAAAGTTGACCAAGAGATTAAGTGACTTACCCATATCCACTTTATATCCACTCAGTCATTTAAAGAGCTAAACACAACACTCAACTCCTAATCTCACTTTTTAACCAGACTATGGATACTTACAAATAAATCACTACTCAGTATCGTAAAACATTTTAGATATAAATCACTCCTGTTTGTGTGCTATTTCCATTTGCTTAGAGGATTTGACAAAAGCCAAGGGGTCTGAATGGCTCACCAAATATATCAAAAGATACAAGACACAGATTAACTTTCTTTGCAGAATATTTATCACTGTTTCTACCTTCTTTGACAAGAAGGTATCACAAACTTCCATAAATGGACTAAAAAGATTTTAATTTCCATGCATCTTTCCCTCTTGTGGAATGCTCATTTTGAGACGTCCTAAAACGCAATGAAATGAACCACAAATATTCACCTGCTATCTCTGGACCTGGTCATCATGACCCCTCAATTTCTAAGCCTACAACTTTACAACGATGCCTCCTTCATGCTTTCCTACAGATTTCAAAAATGTAGGCTACCATTCAAAAATCTGGCTTCCAAAGCTACAGGCATAATTAATTTGAAAACATGAACATACATTTTTAATAGTGATTTGGGGGATTTCTAACAGCTTTTTTAAACAAGCCCCAAGGAAAAATAAGTTGTATAAGTACTAAGTTGTTAAAAACAAATTAACTCACATTCCAAGAGATCAGCCAAAGTCTTAGTTCGAAGAGCTACAGGTCTTTTTGTCTTGTCATTAGTGATGGCAAATTCTTGCATACCCAGCTCTTCTGCTACCTTGGCCTGTGTCCTGTTGTTCACCAAAGAACTTCTCAGTAGCTGCAACAGAAAGAAGTTTCAGTCAATTGTAAAAATTAGCAATACCAAGCTATGAAAAGTAGGGAGTGCTGAGTTACTTTAACTCTTGTAGCCTCTCACTTCTCTCAGTTTAATGGCATTTTATTTCAGCACACTTCAAATGATTTACATCAACACACTCATTCTTTCTCCTGCAGATTTCTCCTTCTGTTTCACTTCTTATCACTAAATTTTATTTACTCTATGGACACATCACTTCTGTAGTTTAAGTGAAGTCTTGCATTTAAAAAGCCTGTTTGTGAGCTTCAGTGCAACCGTGTATGATCTTGTCATCAGCCCTGTACTTTTTCAGCTAATCTGCAATTTTCTAGTTTAAGTAATGCACAGTTAAACTCATTTTTCTACATAAAGTATAAACACACAATGTTCTGTAGTCTATAAAGCAGTCCCCAGTGTCCACGAAATAAGAAATAAATAGTAATTAAAACTAATGCACATTAAAGCAAAACAGTGTGGTGTTTTAAAACAAGCAGATGAGGAAGCTGCTCCATCCATTTGGCCAGGGAAGAAAATGTGTACCAGGACAGTCTCTATGTACTGTTTGCTTTACTGATGGTAGTATAGCTGAGCCAAAGCATCCCTGACAAAGATTTGACTCCAATATTTTCAAGGTATGACAATGTCCAGGACTCCTGGTTCTCCAGCAGAGTTCCCTGAAAAGCTTAACCCTGGCTCTAGGCAGATTGCTTGAACAAATACAGAGTTCAGCAAAAGATACAACCCCATACAGGTTAAAGATGCATTTTGGAATTTTAGGGTTTCATACAATTTTCTAAACCCCTTGTTAAGGTGATCTTTTTTTCCTGCTTGTTTGCTTTTACTTTAAATGAAACAGCAGTAATTTAAGAAGTTACGGATATTATAGGAGGTGAGGATGAGAGGGAAAGAATGTCTCTCTTTTCCACTGTTTCTATGTAATCTAGAGTTGAGAAGCTGCATATTCATTTTTTCTCTCTTTGTCTTCCATATCACATTTGTTCAGCTTATTAGATCCAAGTTATATGCTACCTTGCTCCAGTATGTCAACTGAGCTTATGAAAATCAAGATTTATTTGCTGCACTTGATACTTCATCTCTGACAACAGATAAATAAAGAACAGTATGTTCATAATTTGTTTGGCAATGATATATGAAGCAGATACTCACAACTTTATCTTCATAAACTAGGCAGACTGCAGACAGGATTATTACCTGCTTCCCTAACATCTGCTTAAACTCATCTTCTACTTGTTGCTTTCCAAAATTTTTCCTTTTATGCCCTTAGGACAAAGAAACCATGCTCTCTCCACCAAAGGGCTAGGAATGATAAGCAACCTACAAGACTCAAGTGCAGTATCACATGACAAAAAGCTGTTTCTTGTAATGGGGGAAGAAGGATCTCTTTCTGCTGTGGTTGCAGAGGATTTTTTTTTTTGACAGGACTCATGATCATGACTAGTAGTCTCATGAAACGAAGAGTAATGTATACACCACACAGTGAGTTAGAGACGGAAAAACCCTCCAGTTACCCTTCTGGCACTGTGGTTATCAGCCTGCTCGATACGACAATTTGCCTCCTCTACAAGTGTGATCTAGAAAGAAATAGAATTCCCCTTCATGATACAGGGAAGACATGGTACCTGTGCCTTTCCAGCAACCTTTTCACAGCTAGTCTCCACTCTGGCAGCACACAGCCTACATCATTGTAGATGCTGTAATGTGTGATGGGTGCTCACCTGGAGCTTAACTCTAATTACAAAGCAATTTCTTTTCATTTTTCCACCTTCACACATCATGCCACCTCCCGTGACTGTTGCATAGGCCAGTACTGGAGAAGCTGTACCTTCCAAAAGCCAACAAAATGTCACCCTCTTTTTTGGAAGATCACTTGGTTATCTCAAAATATGTAGACAAGACTACATTCTCCTTTCTTTTTCTTGAATATAGTTAATATACAGACATCTCTCCACACATAATCACTACACGCTGGGAAGCCACACTGCCAATCAAGTGGAATCTTCCCATCCTTGACCAAAATTGTTCTCAACACTACAGACACCACTCATCTGATGTTTTGTTATTACTTTAAATGTATGCTCCGAGGTGACAAAAAAAAGAGCTCAGTGTTTGCCATTTTTCTTCAGATCCCACATAATCAGTCTCCTTTCTCACAAGTCTCATTTCATTTGTCCTCAAATTTAGACACATTCTAAGACAATTTTCTTTTTCACTGCATGCAGATCCCCAGAGTTGAAATTTTATTCCAGGCATTGCCTATTTCTCCATATCTTTGTGTGTTTTCAGCATCCATTCCACTCTAACTTTGTAGTTTCCCCTACAAACTTGGACTGTGCAACTTGTTCTATTGACAACTCACCAATCACTAAGTTAAGCAACACAGAGACATTCTGATCATTGTTCTGAGTATTTACGCCTAGTAATATCAACACTTCATATCCTTCAAGCCAAATAGTTTCTGAAAGATTTATCTTACTATAACAACACTACATTCTTAAAAGTCACCTACAAAGCAAAAAAAACCCCACCAGTCTTGGATTTCTGCCCTACGTTTTTGTTTCTCTGAAGAATTAATATGAAAAGGCTCTCCTCCTTTTAACTTTTACCCCAAAAGTTCAGGTTTTATCTACTTAATGGTGCAGAAGAATCCATAGAAAAAGAAAATGAAACTTAAAAACTGGTGAAGAAAAATTAAAATTTTTTTAAGTCAGAGTATGTACTTTTTTTCTTGTAAGTAACTTTAGCCCCAAAGACCAAAGCGTATTCCGGAAAACACATTGCCTGCTAGAGACTTAGCATCACCATCCCTTTACTGAGCTGAGAAAACCACTCAGAGTAGCTAAGAAACCTACAGTGCTACTTCCCAATTTTAACTAGAAGGCTTGACTCATATTCCTGATACACATATCACTTTTTTATTCTAGTCAAGACTTGAAAATTAAGAAAAAGTTTAGAAAGTCTAAGAAAATGTCTTCCTCACAAACAAAGCCGCAGCTGTCTAGTGGCAGTACTGAATGAATCAATGAGGAAAAAAACCTACATGTACTGCTCCCTTACATCTGCAGTACCATAAATTGCTGAAAGATCCCCAAACTGGGATGTTCAGAGCCCAGATAAGAGAGGCTAAAAGGCTACAGCAGTCAACAACAGGTGACGATAACAACGGTAAAATGAAATTCAAAAGCTACCACAGGAGCTCCAGACTGAACACAATAGGAAAGGCAGACAAAAACAGATTGCAAAAGTTTCTTATCAGAAAACATAAACCTGCCTGGTTGCAGGTTCAACAGACTAAGATTAACAGAATAAAAAAATTCAGATGATGTGCCTATGTAATTTTAACTAAAGACACCCATCTTTAAATAAGAACTAGTCTTATCTCCCAATTTCCTCACTGACATCCTCAAAATTATTGATCCATTTCACAAAAATTATTGCACTGAGCTCATAAATCCCCATTTCCTAATTGCAGTGCTCATGACGTAAAATTAACAAAGCCTTATTACGAGCAGTGGTTGCTGAGGCGTCTTTTATTAATCAAATCCAGAATAATTCACTAGCTGCTCCCATAACTTCAGTCTCCATCTCACTGTTGCTCCTCTAGACAGCATGACTGATGGCAGTCTCACCGTTAAGTGCCCTTCATGATGATCAGGGAAATGTATGAATAAATACTCCGTAGCCACCAACTGCATTATGGAGTCACCCAGGAATTCCATTCTCTGGTTGTGGCCTCTGAAAAATGAGACATCAATGCAGCAAAATCAATAAGCACTCGGGGAGGAAAAAAACAAAACCAGCATGCACACACAAATTAAAACAAAGAGCGACCTGAAAGTGAGCTTCACTCATTTCCTAACACAGGTAAGACAACTTCTTGTGTGAAAATGTGTCCTAAGCAGGTGAGATGAAAACACAGTTCTTACTGTTCTAACACCAGCTTTCAGGGAGAAAGCAAATCAGGGTAGCTACATATAAACACAATTATTAGATCAGAGATCTGGGACCAACTGAAGGAGAAGAGCAGTTGACATCAAGTTTTCAATGGGTTAAGGTCTCTATCTGCAACTTCTTCTAAGAATGAACGTATAAGTTCATTCGATGAACTAATGAATGCAACAAGTGCAAGAGAAGAAAGTCTGTCCATTCACAAGAAATAAAGGATCAGTATTTAACCTTATGTGAGATTAGGTGAGGACTCTAACACCTTCTACAGTCCTTCCCCAGCTATCCACTACTGACTGCTGTCAGAGATGGGATACTGAGTCAGGGGGGCTTGAGAACACAGCTGCTCTGTTCTCCTCTGGAGAACAGATTTACCATCCAGAGCTCGTTTACAAATAAAGCAGTCTAGGATATTAACAGAAGGACCAACAGAGCTACCTGAGGCCTCTTGCAGTGTACTCACAGGGTCAGATGATTAAAGCCTACTGTCCTCAGAGTGAATGCACGTGCTAGAAGCCGAACGTGGGTAAAAATGACTCCTATTGCCTCCTCAAACTCTGTAAGCTTCTGAAGAACTGGCGAGGTCTCAATGAGTTGTCTGTCAGTATTGGACTCCTGCAGCTGTAAATAAAATGAAGTGCAAATAATGACAAACTGACACTTCCAGAACTTTTCAGAAAAAAATCAAGTGTTCTGTAAACCAAGGACAAAGAATACAGTGAAAAAGTTGTTCTGTGGACTGCTGAATTGAGAAAACTTGAGTTCCCTCTGGCTTTTTGTCATGGATAATTACTACTGAAACAAGATGCGAGCCTTGATGTATGCTTTTGTAACATTTGAGGCATTTATAAGACATTATCTATATGGTGTTACCTCTACATGTGGACAGCATGCGCTACTTATTTTCACGAAACGTGCACAACTGTACATGTCTGAGCTTTCTAATATTATCACATCGTTTGCAACTGAGCAACAGATTCCAAAAAAAAAAATGGAATAGAGCTGTCAGACTGACAGCATGTCAAGATGAGACAAAACCCTTATCTGTTTCTCCCACTTCCCTTCAGTATCAAAAATCAAGAATAAATATTTAGTATATGAAACTCAAAAGGGCACAATAACACAAGAAAATTAAAATTTGCACTTTGTGTCACTATCTTTTCTTATTAGTTTCTTGTCTGATGTCCTGGATGTGATGACATTGTTAAATGGCTTTCTGGAGCTGGGAAATGACTTCAGCATTTCCTCCAGCCACTCTGGGCATCTCTCTTGTACAGCAATGCCTTAGAGCAGGAAGATGAGGATGCCTAAAGGAAAATTAAGAATAGCCACAGGTTTTTAAAGTGACATTAAACTCTTCTTTGGTTTGTTGCCTGTCCCTTTTCTGTTAATTGATTACATTCCATGTGTCTTTTTCCTTAAACACCACTGAGCTTTTGGCATATATAGTTCATTTGGGTGAACTACACATCCCAACACAAAAATCCCACATTTGGGAGATAATGATCAGTTTGGAGTTCAGCTGCATGTGGAGCTGAGACTGTTTTTTAATTCCTCATGCACAGTACTTTATATTTACCTATGTGGAATTTCGTCTGCTTTTTTACTTGCTCCATAGTTAGCCACTCCTGTATTCTTGCAATCAGACTGCAATTCTTCAGCTTGCTGTTGTCCCTGCTACCTTGAATAATTTGATATTGTCAACGAACTGCCACCTCACCGCTCATCCTCTTCCCTAAGCTGTTGAGGCAAACTGCCTGTACTTCAGCAAAGATCCCTTGGGAAACATGCCAGTGATCTCCATTCCTTGTAAGATGTTGTCACTTCACTCCTGTTCTCCATTTCTTATGTTTCAGCCATTCCTTTAAATCTTGTACGGACTGACATTATTCACTGGAGTTGCTTTTTTTTTTTTTTTTTATTCTTTCATTTTTTCTTCCTAAAACACATTTTTAAAAGCCTTTTGTGAGTGTCTTTCCAACAGGCTCTTTGGCAACTTAGCAGACAGTGTCATCTGCATCATAACTTGCTTTTTTGCCTCCCCTAAAATCTCCTATTCATTTGTGAGGCAGAACTTGCCTTTACATGTTAATTCCTTCTAAAGAGACTGCGTTTATCTAGATGACCACTAATTATTTTTTTCATCACTGTTTGTACTGACTTGACTACCACAAGATAACAGCACTACAGGCCTTCAGTTCTGTATATCTTACTCAGAGCTTTCTTTTTAATTGGCATCTTATTTGTCATATTGTTACAGTGATTTCTATCAAGTTTTTAAATGCCATTTTTCAGGCTAGCTATGCCTACAGGTCAGCCTGAGCAGCCTGTGTTTCCCCTACTGGCAAGTGGAAAGCTAGAATGGCTTCTGGGTCATGGAAGAAAACAAGTTTTCATCACACAAGTTAAAGTAGTAGCAAGAAATGGTAAGTTGCATACAATGTCACCAATCTCTAAGCAGAGTCCACATCTCCTTTTTGAAAGCAGAGAAAAAGGTTAAAATAAAATAAAGATGAAAGAAAGAAATCCAAAGTAAGAAGAATTTTCTAGGGAGCCTGTGCCACCATGTAGCTGGTGCTGAATCAAAAAGTTTATCTTCCCATTAAGACTTTTCTATTGACACTCAGAGTTGGTCATAAAAACACTTAATGTGCATTGTTCTGTTGTTGAATCTTTTGTCTATGTATTCATCACAAAATCCATACAAACATACAAGATACTTCAGGTGGAGACCTCAAAGTGACCTTCTGCTGGACAGTGACTGCACGAAACCTCAGAGATTTGGTCGGACAAAGGAAACCACTCAGACGTTCATATGACCCTGTAAACCTTACTAACTGACTGGACTAGAATTTGAATACAGCTGTTCTTCCAACACCCCTGCACACTTGGCAAATGCTACCATGTTTGCTGTGAAGACAAGGAGCTACAGTGCAGAGAGACTCTGTCACTTGCTCAAGGTCTCCCCCAGAATTCAGTCACAGAACAAGGACTGGAAGACCATTCTCCCAACTTCCATCCTTGTAAACTAACAACTTGTGTACCTGTGCCTTTCAATACATGGAGAATGAATTAGTCTTCAGACATCTTCATCATTTCAGTGTTTACTTGGTGTTACTGGGATCACAGACTTAACCATGTCTTTACACACACACACAAAAAAATTCAGGATCACACTTATTCCATTCAACTACTGTGTCTTCCTACTATTCAGGTTTCAGTCTTAATTTCAGGTTAACAAAATAAGTAGACAGATTGGTTTCATACACTTTTTCCCCAGGCTCCAAGAAGATGAACAAGAACCCACCAGAATTTGGTGGCAAGCCACCTCTCACTTGATTTATGGTATAGGCAGACTCATATATCAAACATGAACCAAGGAAAGGTGAGTCATTAATCCTCAGAGAGGTAGAGACTCATTATATACAAACAACAAAAAAAACTAACCCCAAACTCAAAATTATACACAATAGTAAATATATATACACTCCTTTGTCTGCTTTTTAGCACAATTTTTGAGATGGCATTACAATAGAAACCTGTGGAAAAACATCCTTGAAAATAAAAGAGAACTATGAAATTTATTACAGAAAGGGATACACTTACTTGGAGTGGGTGTAGTGGATAATTAAGCCATACATCCCGCAGGTCCTGCAAACATTGAGAGCTGCCTTTAGTGCTCAAGGGAGTCATTTAACAAATTCCACAGTACTAAATAAAATGTCATTACTTGAAATACTGAACTATTTCAGATGCTGACTTTGCTTATTGCAAATTCAATAGTACTGGCAAACTAATTTTTAAAATCATGTATTTGCTGTTCAAACTTCCTGTAGTTCTCCCAATTAGCTTGTGTCAAAGAGGTGAAAAAATCCTTGAACCAAATAAAAAGTGGTTAAGGGAAGGAAAAGATTTGTTTAAGCCTCAGGACCAACTTTATTTGCAAGTATTCCTCAGTAGCAAGTTTGACTTCACCAAAGGCAAGGACTAAAAATGAAAAAAAACCAAATCAACTTGTTTTATTCCATATAGGCTTCCCTTACTACAGGCACTGAGCAGCAAATAAACACTGAATTACAATAGGATTCAAAATACTTTTATTTCTAACAAGTTTTATAATTTTACGGACTCAGAGACATTCAAGAAGGAGAATACTGTTTAATTCATCCCCTCAGCACTGACATGTCTTTTGTCCCAGTAGTATGTACTAGTTACTTTCCTTAGCCATTATATGGGATAAATTCCAGCTAACAGTGATACAGTACACAAGAATGGATCAGACTTTAACTATGTAACTGGGAATGAAATCTCCTGTATTTTTTTTCAAAGATATGCTCAAAAGTTTTAGGGGTGGGGCAATTTAACCAGTGAAACAGGAATAGTCATTCTACATGTTCGACACTTCCTCAAAGCACGGCAGCTGGATCCACAGCACCCATCTCTGGTGGCAGAACAGCACTCTGAATGGAAGTCTGCACGTTTCCATGGCACCTGCCCCTCCTTACCTAAGCCAACCAACAAACGTACAACAGATGTGTTCTTCTTCATCACTCTCAAGTAAAATAATGAAGAAATCAAGTCTTTAGCTATTCTTGAATTGGAAATCAAATCATATAAATAAATAAGTACCTTGTCATTGAAGAGTAAACGTCCAAATAACTGTTTTGCTTCTTCTAGGCTCCCTTCTAGATAAACAGCTCCTGCATGAGGGGACCAATATGCCAAAGGTCCATAGTGCATTAGTACTTAGAAAATTATTAAGCACAGGAAAGTCACAGACCTCTGCTTTCCCCACTCCAAAACATTTATCTTTTAAAAGCATGTTTCTGTAGTAATATTTGATTTTTTGAGAAATTCAAAGCATGTTAAAACACCAGCATAAATCAATGGTTATAAAATGTGCAGAAAAACTTAAAATAGTTAAATTAATGACAATGATACATCCAAACAGCAAAGTTTAAACAACTAAGGCTAGAAGTAATCTGTTTCTAAAGTAGTTTCCAGTGATCAGCTAACTGTATCATATATGTATAGTGAAAGCCATGCAAAAATTTTGCTAGCACATTCTACTTTTGGTGTGCACCATATACACTCTGTATCTGTGGAGGCATTTCATAAAGTCAGGATCAACATTTTGGCCTTTGATATTCTTTTACAGACGGGCTTGTGAAAACTTCAAACTAGTTTATATAAGAACATCTGTGTAAAAGCAAAGGTAATACACAGCTACATGACGAACAAAGAGAGATGTAGTCTATGTTCCCACACACAGGGAAAACTTGGTTTGCCTTGCTGTGTCTTTTCTTGCCTCTTTCATTTTAATTCCTCACCAAGTTAACTACTTTCTTTGGACTCCTCAGAGAACAGTTTTGGGGTTTATAAGACTATCTCACCAGAGGCATTCTATGTGAGCATGAAATTTTGAAGAGCACCAGACTTTTACAAAGGTCCTCAAATAGAAGGCTCCAGACCCCACATATACTTTTGCAGTCTCTTAACAAGCTCCCAGATTTTAGCTATGGCCCTGACAAAATCTTACTACTCAATTAACTTTGTGAACAACTTTGTATTGGAAGTTAAACAGCAAGGCTCCTCTCTTAGAAAATGTAAATGCTTGCCAAACAATTCTTATGATTACATCCTAGATAAGCTTAGGTACATGAACAAAGCCACAGATACATATCTAGTGCTCCTTCTCTGATTTTTTTTTTTAATTTATTTTTAAATTAGAGATCAAAACACTCATGGAAAGCAAAACAGAATTAAAAAGAAACCATTTATTTCTTGATAAAATGAAATGCAATTTGGCCCAAGGCAGAATGCACACAACAGGTGACATCTAAGCCAACTATGGTCTATTTTTCAAAGCAGGACAAAAATGCTTTAGGAGCTTGTGTAGTACGTAAAGATCTCGACTGGGCTAAATCATTCCCATAGATAACATGACTGACAGCACATTTGGATGAATATGAAGCCAAATCAGTGAGATTTCCCTTCCTTTTATGTATTCACACAAGTGAAGTTTTATTTAAAATACACTTTTAGAATAGAGCTTGTATGGATATAACTGACCAGATTTCTGCCTTACTGGTTTCTTACTTGGTAACTGTGGTCAGGCAGTCC
Organism: Merops nubicus; assembly: GCF_000691845.1. Taxonomy (NCBI): domain Eukaryota; kingdom Metazoa; phylum Chordata; class Aves; order Coraciiformes; family Meropidae; genus Merops; species Merops nubicus. The sequence continues at coordinate 36,668 of NW_008614130.1, read as the reverse complement.
CAATTTCTTCTCCAACATAAATTTATTGACTGGTGCAGCCAGTCACTAATCATCATCTTAGCAATCAAGAGCAAATTTAATACAACTCCCCTTCACCCTCAGGTAGTGGGTTTTGGTAGCTTCATTACAGCAGCCATGACATATTGCCATGCTTTTTATTTGCAAGGGGAATGAAAAGACCAAAAAAATATTTACTTAGCAAATGTCACGTTTGACTTGCAGGAGAAGGTTAGCAGGGCACAGAGGGAACAGGCTGGTGACTTGGTTGGGAGTGCCTGATGCAGATAGCAAGCTCCAGAGTTTAAAATTCTGACTAAAGGGCCACACTGCATTTTGCAGGTCTGTGCAAGTACTATGGGAAGCAGTGAACCTGCATTTTTCCTGCCAGTCCACAGTGACTGAACTTCTCCCCCCAGATGACTGCAGGTGGCAAGGCACAGGAGTGCATGAGAGGTGGGGCTCTGTGGTGATGGACACCAGTGCTGCAGCACAGCAGTATGAAATGGGTGCACCTTCAGGGCGTGGGAGGCAGGGTATGGAAATAAGAGATTTTCATTGTAACACTCCACACTCATCATGCTATACATGTGGCATTAAGTGCAGCAGAAGAAGACTTGAGAATTTTTACTATGACTACTGTTACTAACACCACTAAACACAGAGGTATGTCTCCTTCATCACAGTTAACATGGGACATAGACATATTAAACCATTACTGCACACACAAATACATATGTTTTACCTATTAGGGCTTCAAAGCAGTTGGCCATGGCATGGCGGAGATCTGATTCCCTGCAAAGGTCTGGACCATGAGCATAAAGCATAAATCGATCCAGTTCCAGCTTCTGCAGCATATGTGGAAAGAGTTAAAACCATGGCTTTAGAAGTACAAGAGTATCAGTCCTAGTAACTGAAGTTCAATTACACAGGAACCAGAACTCTGGTAGACATAAACCATTGAACATCCGGCTTTTTCCTCTAAGAGTGTCAACAGCTGGCAGGAACAAAAGCCTCTGAGCACTGCAAGCAGCAGAGTGACACTGTCACCTGCAGTGCCACCCACCTTTCTTCCTCCTTTCCAACGTGCATCATTAACATTCACCTGTTGCCTAAATCATAGTTCTGCCTGCCAATCAGAGCCTCAGGTAGTCAGATATTTTATTTAATACATGCTAATTCTGCTATAGAAATGCAGGCAAGAGCTACTAGATTCTCTTTACATATTAATCTTTGTGACACAAAACCACTACTGACATTTTTTGAAGATGAGATTTGTGCATCTTGCAGTGTTTGTATGCGAGTAGGTTCTTCCTAGCTGGGTGTAACTTTCTACTGGCTAATTTCTCACTAACTTTCAACTTTTACCTGCTGAAGTATATTTCAGAGGTAAAAGTGGAGACTAAGTCCTTTGCGGGGTGTGGTTTAGAAACATTTCACTGAGAAAAAAAGGAGTCTTCCATTTTCAATGAATGGAAGTCTATTCACTGCTCCAGAACACAGAAAATCACCACTTCTGATGTTCCATCGCACTTTATAAAGCGTGGGGAGCATTCCTTAACAGTTGACATAGAAGTAGAGCTTTAATTGCTTTATATAAGATCTAAAATTCTTACAGATTGTCATTTATTAGCTGTTGTTTGGGTGTGTCTCCCCCACCTCCAATGGCTCAATTTTTGGAGTTTCCATCCAGCTTATTTTGTATTTTGCTTCTCATTTTTTGATTACAACATGTTTCAGATTATTTTTTAAAATTTCTGCTACAATGTCCCATAGAAGCTACAGAAATTTATCACTTGATCTTCAATTAAAACAGCATTGCACACGCACAAGAGAAGTTGAGGAGCTGAGCATTATGTTGAGTAAATCAACCGACTTGAACATGACACTGCAGGGGGGAATTAAAGGGGATGAAACCAGGAACATCGTATAACACGAGAGGAAAAAAGGGTATATGGAGAAGTCAAGAATGTACAGATATCTAACATTTAGAGTTCTATCCAATATAAATATTTTAAAATGTTTAAAAACATTAAATGAGCAAAAAATGTTTAAAAAATGTTACAGTAAAATTTTCAAAAATTGTCCATGTACAATGGCTGCAAACAGACTTTAAGAATGTATGAACTTTCCTAATGCTGGTTTTAAAATGGTAACATGAATTCAAATGTCAGGGAGTTCAATACCATATTTGTGCACAAACAGCTGATTTGAAACATTTCAGATCAATTCATGCTTACCTAATCATTAAAGGAAACTCTGAAGGAAAATGATTGTGCTTGCTCCCTACCCTACCCCTCTCCTGAGAGCTGAGCTAAAAGATGACAGAGTCATAGAACAGTTTGGGTTGGAAAGGACTGTAAAGACCACCTAGTTCCAACCCCCCTGCCATGGGCAGGGACACCTCCCACCGGACCAGGCTGCTCAAAGCCCAGCCAACCTGGTGTTGAACATCTCCAGTGATGGAGCAGCCACAACTTCCCTAGGCAAACCTGTTCCAGTGTCTCATTATTCTCACAGTGAAGAGCTTCTTCCTAATTTCTAATCTAAATCTACCCTCTTCCAGTTTGAACCCATTACCCCCCAATCTTTTCACAACAAGCCCTTGTAAAAGGTGCCTCCCCAGCTTTCTTGTGGGCACCCTTCAGACACTGGAAGGCTGCAATAAGGTCTCCCTAGAGTCTTCTCTTCTCCAGGATAAACACCACCAGCTCTCTCAGCCTGTCTTCAGAGGAGAGATGCTCCAGCTCTCTTATAATTTTTGTGGTCCTCCTCTGGACCTGCTCCAACAGGTCCATGACACACTAGACATCATACAGCTTTTGCCAAAATCTTAGGATTGGATATGCTTGTTTAAATGATTGTGAGAGTATGAACACAGAAGATTAAAAGAGCACTTAAACTATCAGCAGCACACAATGGATATGTGTGTGCACAGCTTAATACACCAGTAACTCACAGACTTTTTTTTTAAAAAACATGCAAACAAGATCAAGTATGAACAAGATAGTGTCAAATTATCTATACAAATAGAGACTTAATCAACTTCCTATATCATATTCTCTCCTTCCATTATAATGGAGAAATGAGAAAAGCTGTGTCATTCACAGAATTAAATTAAATAAAATTCAGAGGCATCCCATTTTTTCCCATGAGACAATACAACTTTTCACCAAAAGCTTTTCTAACATACCTCTCTTTCGCAGCTTGCAGTGAATCTCTAAAAGGACCATGCCAGGTTAGGGAGAGGACAAAATTACTTTTTTCTCTCCCTTCTCTAACATCTGCTGCCATTTTCTCCCTATACATTCTGTGAGGAAGCCCTTTTATAAACAACCAGTTTGTTTCTTTTTCCTTCACCGAATTTCTACAATCAGCTTCATTACCTGTGCCATTTAAAGATAAATATAGACACACCTGCAACATAAGCATCCTAAAAACTTCCCTTCTGCTTGCAAAAATTACTCCTCTTAGAAATACGCTTTGGAGAAAACACTAAGTCCTGCTTCGTCTCCAAAATCTACTTTCAAAAGTTCCTGTATCCCAAATCTTGTACACAAAGCACAGTAAAGACACTGATGTTCAAAGCAAGCAGATCCCTCAGGAAGGAAGCCATGGGCCAGGAGTACCCTGCCTATGGGTGTGAAATGCAGAGACCTAGGGAGGCGTACCTTGGCCAGCATGGCCAGGTGTTGGTTCTGGACGATGGCAGTGCGGTAGGTAGCTAGTCCTCCTTCCTCCAGAGTGGGAAACAGGTAGTACAAGTGGACACTGGCAAAACAAAAATCAGATGCAGTCACCATTTGGGTACAGATGAACCAGAAGTGCCTCTAGGGAGCTATGCCTTTCCCTCAGATCCTAGCTGGTAGCACAGGGTCCCTTCCCAAAGTGGCAGCTCGGCTTGAAGTGAGGTAAAGAAAGGAACATTCACACAACGCTCAGTAACACCTGACTGGATAGCACTGGCAGCAGGGAGGAAGAATGCATCTTCTCTGCTGGGCAGCAAATAATCTCTAAACTGTTGCAACAGCCTGCAGTTCCCTCACCTGAAGGTTTCCCTCTCTCAGCAGCAGTGGGCTCAGCAAGGTGGACACCTCAGGGATGCTGAGGAATAAAGCACAAGGGAACCCTCAACCTTGAGAGATGGCCGCAGGCACCCCCTGCCTTCAGGGGACGCCCCTGATTCAGGCTGGACCCCCGCTCAGGTTAGTTGTTTTACAAGTTTCTGACAGAACTTTAACAGATGTTAATGTAGCCAAAGAACAGAACACAACATCCTGTATTTATCAAATGTGTTAAATCATTAATATCACTGAAAAAAAACCTGTATCAAGATCACAGGCTTTCACCTGCCTTTAACAGTATTTGTCAGCAGGCAAGTAAAACAATTCACAGAGCAGAAACAAAAAAGGTAATACAGTGATCTGAGTAACAGATAAATGATCCTGAATACCTTTATATATGACTATCTAACCCATGTCAGAAAAGGGCTGATACAGGTTGATACTTTGTGTATCAACATCCCACAAACAGGGCAGTGGATGGCACTAATTATTAAAATATTTTATTCGCCCAGTATAGAGGGAGAAAAGTGCAGATGGATGAAAGATTATTTAAGGACAACAACTGCTATAAAACTTAGAGGCAATCTAATCAAGCATCACAAAATTCACAGAAGCAGAGACTTGAAGTCAAGAGAGTTAGGAAAAAAATTCAGAATTAAATAGGTGCTTACATGCTCTACTGAACAGAAAGATAGCTCGTTTTTTTCTGGATTGAGACAAAAGTTAGCTTAGAAAGTCAGCTGATGGTTGATGAACAATGACAATGAAAAATTCAAGACATTTTAATCAACAGGTCTTCCATCTTATCAGCCTGTACTGTTGTATGAGAGAAAAGGTCATGGGTTTTAAGGGCAGTGGAGACCTTTATAGACAAATAGCTTTTAATACTGTGTAGCTAATGGCTAGTAGAGAATGGACATAAGGGCAGTTTTGTTATTCATGTAACAAGGTTGCTTAAAAAGAAGCTTTACAGTAAACAACACTACTCTCCTATTATCAACACTAGCACAAAGGAGCTGAAAAGGGATTATAAATGTTATTGTGTTCAAAATGCCTGCTTTTAGTACTCAGGTAAGAGGCCATCTGAGGTAACTGATAATACCCCTCCACTGTGCACTGATTTCAGAATACTTAAAAGGCCAGAACTGGAGCAACTTTTGATGAACCATATTTTTTGTGTTATTACTTCTAACTACACTACATTTGTGCTCAGCTGTTTTATTTACATAGAGACATTATGGAAGCTACAGCCCTAATAACTGGAAATATAAGAACTGTTACACATTATTACCAATAAATGCTTTTTACTTACAACTAGAAAAAAGAACCCATGGAAACAAAATGGCATGCTAAGAAAGTGTACTGAGTTCAACCTGTCTTTAGCTGAATAACCTTTAACCCAAATCAACTTAAAATCCACTCCACAAAACAGAAACTCTAGCTTTTCATCTTGTAATCTTCCTCATTTTATCATCAGCACTGAAGGAATTTTTTGGAGAGCCATGTGCAGATGTGCAGTTCTAGAGATCAGGCAGGACTGCAAACATGCACAGCCATAAACAGACGTTGTAAAGCTTAAATAAGCCAAACCATATGACAATAACATAGAAAGGTGAGAACAGATGAAGAATTCTCCATTTACCTTGTCAAGAACTCCACCACAGCATCTCCCAGAAATTCTAAACGCTCATTGTGGTTAATCCTGAAAAAGGCATTTTAAGGTTTACTATCAGCTAAGTAACACATGCTGGTTATTTACCAAACACAATTAAAACAGAGCAAATCAGAATTGATTGCTAAGCAACTAAGGGTTACAATCCTTTCCAAGACAGGACAACAGCTACATGAATCTTGAAACTCCAAGTGACAACTCCAGTTCTGAAATTTTAATATGTTCCATTCTGAGCTACTGTCAGAGCTTAACAAATGGAGAAATGATTATTGATTGGCTCCGAGGTCAGGTTTTTGTCCTGCACAGGGCACCAGGTGATTAAAACAGCCTGTCCTCAGCCTCCTGCATGCAGCTAGGGAAGTGCATGCAATTAACACAGGCAGGGTGTGATGACTCTGCAACAGATTTGTTAGCACAGCAGAGCTACAAAGGAGCAAGAACTTTCATCTTTCATAGCATCTTTAAATGCTCTATTTTCTGTAGCCTCCTTTGAGCTCAAACGAAAAAATGCAAGAAGATGCATTTGGAGATGCCATTATGATGGCAGAATCTTTTATTTCCTTTTTTCCTTTTCTTCTATCACTGCTCCTGATGTTCCTTTGTTTTGCATAAAGTTTCATTTCCTCAAAGCTCTCTGCCTGCTTATATAACAAAAGACTAACAGGACACACCTGATTAAAAAGAATGTGAGCTTGTCTTCAAATATATACAAATTTCTGCAATGCACATCAAAGCACGTAAGTAGCACTATTTTCACTTTTGACTGTGGCCATTGCCACAGGATTTTTTCACCTAGAAGATCCTTCTCAAGTGTATTGATAACTTTTATTGTCATATGCACTCCTCCAACGATTGCCTATTTAATCTGATTTCTGAAATCACTGGCATTTGTTATAGACTAAAAAAATTCAAGAACTTCTGCTGTGTAAAACAAAAAAGCATGAGCAGAACTACAACTTCTCTGTGTAGAAGTGGAAAACACAGAGCTCTTAGAAATAGGATTTTCTATCTGTATGTTACTTTGTGAGAATTAATGTAATTTAGCCTTATCTCACGTTATCTTAATAGGGCTGAAATAAGCCTGAGGCTGACTCTCAGAGAAAAGGGTGTGATACGGTCTAGCTGAAACAGCATTTGGGGAACACTGCAACTGTAATTTATTCAAAATTCAACTTCTCCCATTCCTGAGCTTCCTTCAAAATGACAGCTCTTAAAAGAGCCAGTTACAGCATTAGTTCACTAAAATACACTCTGCCCTCTAGTTCATGAATTTAGGAGATTTCACATGCAACTGTTTCTTGCAATAGTCCTATGAGCTCTGTGTTTATTCACTTTGGCTAAATATGGTGCCTGTGGCTATAAACCACATCTTAAATGTTATTTATATGCACAGAGTTTTTAGTAGTCATTTATGCAATTATTACATTACAACGTCAACGTTTTTTGCGTATGGCTGTAAATTGGATCAGTAAATTAGCAAAGTCCACATTCAGTATCACACTCATATGTTAACGAGGTGCCATGACAGGAAGGTCATGGAAACATGATGGAGAGTCAAATTTATAGCAGTGAAAACAATAACAACAAATTTATTTTTTACTCTGCAGAATGCAAAAAAGTAGCCTTTTAGTCCTCTTCATTTCAGTGAGAAACAAAAATGGCAGAATTATCTGTTCAAGCCTTTCTCAGGAGTTTTCTGCAGGCATGACCAAACGTTTATTATGTCACTGCTAATGGAGGTTCAACACATCTTCCCAATATAAAGTCAATGCAAAATTTATAATTTTTTGCCAAAGCTGTTTGCTGACACTAAGTTGGTTGTTAAACATCTCCCTCTGCAACAGCTTCCCTACTTCCAAACAATTACTTTCATTACCTGGAAGGAGCTGGATCATCCTGTCCCAAACGTGACATAATATTTATCAGAGTGTTTATCCCTAGAAATATAAACAATGCACTATTATATAAGCAACCATTAATTCAATATGAATAGGCTTAGAAAATAATTACTCAAACTGTTGCTTCGTAATTGCTGTACACAAGATGATCCTGTTATTTACAGGCCTTACTTACAGCAAGTATAATCCTAACAGATGCTCAGCCAAACTGAGCACAACCCCTTTACAGCACTATTGTATTTTTGCATAGGGAGAGCCAGATAAAAATACCACTTTTGCATGAAAAAGATGTTCCCAACACTACATAAACCATTTACTTAATTACAGCTGAATATACTTTTAAGGGGTAAGAAATTTTCTGCAGCAGACAGTCCGCATCTTTTCACATTAATAAGATATTTTTCACAAAATAACCTTCTGTTTGCTCATCATATTGAGTAGCCAGTTAAAAAGCAATATTTGCCAAAATATCAAACAAAGTACATCCTCCCCTTTGTTACTCATGCTTTTTCTCAGCTCTTTACTTGTTGATTACTTTGCAAAATCCTTTCTTTTCGAAAGACCTCACTGGTCTCTGTGGGTAACCATTAAAATCCTCTACTGAAGGGATCTCTCAGAAGAGCAATGGTCAACAAAATAATAATGGACAAAAGGTTTTCCTACAGAATAATTGTGAGGTGAGAGAAAGATGGTAATGCCTTAACATCATACCTTTTTTCCTCATGTGCATATGGTGAACTTTTCTATCTCCATATTTTGGCTGTCGAATCCCACAGTTGGATAAGGAATTTCTGGCATGATCTGGATTCATTCCAAAGTTTAAGTGATGGCTTGGATGAGTCATGGCAAGCTATAATATAGCACACACAGGAAAAAAAAAAAAAAAAAGTCTTAGATGTATTTTTGCATATAAGAGAAAAAAAACTTGTTAGACCTGTAGCTAAAAATTGCTAATTTTTAGTTTGAAAAAAAGGCTACAAAGTGATGTTGTCATTCAGTAGCTTCATTCCAGTAACTTAAATGTAGGGTGCACTATTTCAGGTGTCAGAAAGAAGGAACGTTTATGCCCAATCATCAATTTAACTAATTAACTTTCAACATGTTTTTTTCTTTAATGAAAATTAAGTTTAGAAGAGAAAAAACATGAACTGTCAATTTGCCCTAAGAGTTTTGCTTACCAGCTTTGCTGACCTGATTTCAATACATTTGCTTAAACATATACTCACTCTAACATTGTAGCATAAATATTCAAATTAAAAATATCAACAACTAAAAGAGCTTCTCAACTATTCACATTTGGCTTAGGTTATTTAAATATTTCTAAAACTTCCCTACTTTAAAAACAAACAATGCATTATCTCTGGTATGGTTATTCACAGAAGAACTGTTTCTCTCATGACTGTAAAGGGCCACTCTTCAACTGGAAGTCCTGCCATTGCTACTCACTGGTCTTCTGTTTTACATTTGTACCATTAAACATTATCAAAAGCTTATTCTGCTGCTGACAGCACCACTAAAGAAAGAGCAGCAGTAAACAGAACTACAGGTAGGTTTTATGACTCCATCCTACATACTCATGCATTTTCTCTTTCTTTAGACATGCACACTTTAAAATATTATGCATGTATAAATCTATATGTACACACACCATGCACACAAAACAAGAGGTACATTGGCAAACTCAAGCTGCAAAAAGTAACTCCTGAAACACTTGCAAGACTGGTGCTGCAGGCTGTGAGCAAAGACATTCCAGTAGTTCTATCAAACACTGTGGCCTTCCAAACGCAAGACTTAGAGGAGTTAATTTTAAATATTTTAGAGAATAAAATTATATTTAACCAACATTAAGAAGTTTATCCAAGTCCTTTTAATCCTTCACTAATATTAATAAGATGGATATAATTGCACAGTCTCAACTTCTGCTCCATCTGAACTGGATGACACATTACTTCTCCAAATAGTTACACTAGCATAATCCTTCTTGCCCAGATTGTATTTGAAAGAATACATCCCGTTGAAATAGGTGAAAAATCAATGTAGAACTATACATCTAATATTGCCTGTGCTTAAGTAGATGACTGGTGCTATATACACTTTTAAAAACTTTCTCTTCTAGAACAACTTTTGAGGTCTTAAATAAAGTTTCTTTGGGTTCAGGCATGAAAAGTACTTTTGTTACAACTATCATTAATTTGACTAATATGCTGTCACACTTGAATCTGTGTTTTCTCCCCTCTTCAAATGCAATTTGCTTTTTGGTTTGTGTGTTTGGTCTCAACATTTCGAAGATTTCCATCACTGCATTTTTATCTTTCACATTAAAAATCAGGTAACCTGCTAACAACCAAGCCCAACAAGATGCTCAGTGTTTAATGTAACTTTCAGCAGATCAAGCCCTGGCAACTAACTTCTAGAAAAAAAGAGATGATACAAGAAAAGATTTTGCCATATGCCTCTACTTATGTAGTAGTTTGGTAGTTAAGTCTTCACGCACATACAGAAACTGCATGTTTTGAACTTGGAGAAAATCCACCTTTCTCAGCCCCAGTCAGTGGAGAGAGATGATGCTTATTTCAGGAGAAATAATGAACAGAAGTCTCTGTTGCCCTTCAGTAACTTCAGAAAAAAATGCAAGAGGAAAGGGGCCACCCTGCCAAGAATAAACTTTCTGGAGCTGATCAATTCCAAATATGCACTTACATAAATGATTAGTTATGCGACATGGATGGATTTAAAACAAATAAGAAATTCTCATCTCCTGTTCCTGTCCTTGTTTATAAATGAAAAATTTCATCATCTACTTGTAGAAATCAAGAGCTGAACAGAAGCTTGCTAATTCCTTTTCACGAGCTAAAAATGCTAAATAAAAAGCCAACGCTTAAGCTACTAATTTTTGGACCATCAGACTATAAAAGGAAGAAGCAAGGCATGTACACTGATCCACAGAACAACACTGTATTCCTCTAAAATACCTAAAAAAAGAACTCACATAGAAATGATGAGTAATGTACCTGACAGTCTTTTCAGGAGGCGTATTTTTGCCTTTCTGCACACTACAAGCAAATCCAGAGCTATCACTGCAGCAAAGGCAGGTCTCTGCCTACATGCACAACAGATCTCTCTATGTAGAAGTCTCTGGGGATAATTGAAACTTTTGAAATATCTGCAGTGCAAATAATGAAATACATCCAAGCTGTGGCAATGCAATACATTTCTCAGGTTTGTACAGGAGGCAGGGTTATGGAAAAACTCAGAAATATTGGGAAGACAAAGCAACAAGAGCAGTTTATTTTTTTCATATCTTACCTGCAGCAAGCACCTGTCTCGAAACGTGTAGCCTATCAGTTTGTCCAAATGCATCAGACACTGATGGTAGCGGACATGGTGGGTGAGGACAGGAAGCATCATGGCATGCTAAAACAGTTGCAATAAAGAAAAGCATTCAAATTCAGGGTACAGAACACTCCGTTGACTAAGTTATAAATACCAACGCGTTACATTTGTCACAACATTGAGTTTCGCTGGTCTGGTGTAAATGAGGGGGGGAAAACAAAACTCATGGTTCCCAAACATTCATCACCAGAGCATTTAAGTTAGATTTGTCCACCTGCATAATCACAGTGGGGTCACAGTCCCATTCAGACTAAATAAATACATAAAACCAGTCTTCTACTTAAGTATTCTGAATGAGGTAGGACTGTCTGGTCACCAGTAACATCCCATTTCAGTAAGCTGTGACTGAATGCAATGCTGAATGTACCTTCACATTTAACACCCTGCATTTTTTGAGTAGCAAATATGAAGAAAGATCATTTCCCCTCTGCCTCACAACCTTAGGGAAGAAGTACTTTCATAGAATCATTTCTGTTAGAAGGAACCATTAAGATTATCTAGTTCCAACCTCCCTGACATGGGCAGGGACACTTTCCACTAGACCAGGTAGCACAGGGACCCTTCCAACCTCGTCTTGAATGCATCCAGTGATGGAGTATCCACAACTTCGCTGGGCAACCCGTGCCAGTGTCTCACCACCTCCACAGTAAAGAATTTCTTCCTAACACCCCACCAAAATTTGCACTCTTTCAGTTTAAAGCCATTACCCTTCATCCTACCACTACATTCCGTGATAAAGACTCCTTCCCCATGTTTCCTATAGGCTCACTTTGGGTACTGGAAGGCTGCTATAAGGTCTCATCAGAGCCGTCTCATCTCCAGACTGAACAACCCCAACTGTTTCAGCCTTTCTTCCTAGGAGAGGTGCTCCAGGCCCCAATCAGCTCTGTGGCCCTCCTCTAGGCCTGCTTGGGCAGGTCCATGTCTTACACTGTGGACTCCAGAGCTGAAATGCAGCACTCCAGGTGGGGTCTCATGAGAGTGGAGCAGAGGGGGAGAATCACCCCCTTGATCTGCTGGCCACACTTCTCTTGATGCAGCCCAGGATGCAGTTGGCTTTCTGGGCTGCAAGAACATATTGCTGGGTCATATTGAGCTTTTCATCCACCAACACTCCCAGCTCCTTCTCCAAAGGGCTGTATTGCACAGCCTGTATTTGTGCTTGGGATCACCTCAACCCATCTGAAGGACCTTGAATTTCACAAAGCCCACCTCTCAAGCTTGTCAAGGTCCCTCCAGCATGTCAACCATACCACACAGCTTGGTGTCATCAGCAACTTCCCTCAGGGTACACTCAATCCCACTGTCCATGTTGCTCAAGTGCACCATTTTAAACTTAGCCCACTTTGGCCAACTTCCAGCAAATAACAGCAGCTACTTGATATTCAAGTACAGTTATTAGTGCTTTGTTTTATTTCCTTCTGAGAAAGAATAAAGGGCTTTTTGAAATGCTGTAGTTTGGCATTTCCTGGCTTAATGTGTTAAAATATCAGAAAAGTTGCTGTTTGATCATCTAGGAAACAGATAATGTCTTTCTGTTGGGGAACATTTCAATAAAAAATTAACCAACTATGTTGCAACTACAGAAGTCTCCCTCTTTCAGTGTGTTAGAGCAAGAATTTTACACCAACAATGACTTTGGAGGGACCTTGGTTGGAATAAGCAAGTAGTGCCGTTTATCAATACAGTACTACAGCAAGTATAACAACATCAAAAATCTTGCATAGGAGTGTAAAGTAAGAGCTACAGGAAAAATGCCAATATTTAAAGAAGCTTATGAATGTGACCATTTTTGTGACACTGATGTGAAATTTCAGTTCTTCTAATCACTCCTATTAGTGACATGACATAAATATATTAAAAAGAATGAGGTGGTTTAAAGGAATCAAAATCTGATGGCTATTGTTATTAATTTCAGGAAGAGGAATATGTACGATTACAGGAGAAGAGTGTACAGTGTGAAAAGATGCAAGAAAAACAAGCATACAAAGCAGATGATATATAATTTACAGAATAAATGATGTTACAGATTTCTGCATGTCAAATAAAACAGAAAATACAAACTGCTGAATGTTACAAGATTAAGAAGTCAAGAATAACCAACACTTTCTGTTTCAGTGAAAATTGTGAAATTCTTGAGCACTGAACACATAGCTGGAAGATAATCTTGGAATTATTTAGGTTGGAAAAGACTTTTAGGATAAAGTCCAGCCACTGACAGGCCACCACTAAAACATGTCACTAAGCACCACATCTACAAATCTTCTAAATACCTCTAGGGATGGTGACTCCACCACTTCCCCAGGCAGCCTGGTTCAGTGCTTTACAACCACCAGTGCAGAAATTTTTCCTAATATCCAACCTAAACCTCCCCTGGCACACCTTGAGCCCATTTCCTCTTGTCCTACTGCTTGTTACTTGGGAGACCAGACCAACCCCTACCTCCCTACAACTTCCTTTCAGGTAGTTGTAGAGAACAAGAAGGTCTTCCCTCAGCCTCCTCTTCTCCAGGCTAAACAACCCCAGTTCCCTCAGCTGCTTCTCGTAACACTTGTTCTCTAGACCCTTCACCAACTTTGTTGCCCTTCTTTGGACATGCTTGAGCATGTCAATGTCTTTCTTGTAGTGAGGGCCCCAAAAGTGAACCCAGTACTCAACACGTGGCCTCACCAGTGAGGTTATAAACCTACAATTAACTACCAGTGAGGTTATAAACCTACAACTAACTTCTTTTTTGGTTTTAAATATGTATGATTTTAAATATGCTGCATGTTCTTTTCTTGCTGCAGCTGAGATGGCAAGGCAGGGACTCTCTCAGGTGACCCCAACTAACTAATCATAGAATATCTGGGCTGGGAGGGACCTCCAAAGGTCACCTAGTCCAAACCCCTGCCATAAGCAGGACATCTCCAACTAGATCAAGCTACTCAGAGCTTCATCCAGCCTGATCCTGAATGTCTCCAGGGATGGGTCCTCCATCCCCCAGGCATGAAGATGCTCCAGACCTGAAGCTACTTAAGAAGAACCAGTTGAGCTCAAATATTTTGAAATGCATAATTTCTCTCCTCACCCTGAACACTTAACACAGCTGTTGAGGGCCACCAGCAACAATACAGGCAACACGAGGGGGGTGTGTGGCACGGGGAGGGAGAGTGGGTATCTTCTCAGCATGGCCTCATCCTGCCAGACTGCATAGTAAGTGCTGCCAAGCTCCATTAGCCAAGTGCACTTCACCTTCAGGACAACTTCACATGAACCTGACAGAGCACAACCATTTTACATTTTCAGAACATTTCACTCACCCTTTTTCCTCACCCTCCAAGGGCTTATTCCTGAGACTGCAAACACCAGTGTCATGACTGTTACATGCAACTTGGAGCAACTATAAGGTATCGGAGTGACTTAAGAGTTTCAATCTTCTAAACTACAATGCTTTTAAAAGCATTCGTTTTAATTCACTGCAGTTTAGCTCTGTCCACAGAGCTGATTTACGGGTATTTAGTTTTAGTCGTCTTTCATCTGGGAAAAGGCATGTAGCAACAGGAGCCATCTTTCAGTTTACAGACACAGTTTGCCTGCTCTTGGCCTCTCAAGGAAATCAAATCAAAGGACCTTCATGCCAGAACTGACTGATTTATGTGTTATGGTTGCAGACGGGTACAAAAACATGCAATAGCTTTACTTTCATTGCTTTTTGGTGTTTTGCTCTCCTTCAGCAAAACCACACAGGAATACCCAAGAAGACAGAAAGAGCTGAATCACAGACGATAAAATGAATAACACAGAACTGTTTCAAAACTCCCAAATTAGAAATTTACACTTTTTACTTCATCTGCAAAAAATAGATACAGTTCACAACAAAAAAATTAGAGAAGGGCTGTAATCTTCCTCAGCTGTTTCAGACATAAGAACAGCAATTTTAGTTCTCCCCCATTAGAATTTCCCCTTCAGCCTTACCAGAATTCTAAGATAACAATGGGATTTCTACCTATACCTTTGCCTAGCAACACCTAAAGTTGACACTTCATTCTGTTAATATTAATTTGTAAGTGTTTAATTCTTAAATAAGATCTCCAGAACAGCAGCTAAAAATGATGCAAAAATACCTCTGGTATATTTGACTATTACAACTACTTGAGTTTTACCAATACAATATTATTTGAAAATTGAACTTATTACATCACAAAGCTGGTGGTTGTCAACTGCTTTAGAATAGGATCTGGAAGAAATCTGTACCTTGGAGATGTGATGTGTATGCAACAGTATATGAAAGATATCTTTCCACTGTCATCTGTTTTAATCCAAAAGTTAGTTGTGGTGGGTATTTTTTCTCCCTTTCGTGTAAAAAGTTATTTCTTCATGCTTCACTGTGAAATTAGTTTTTAAAAAATATTTAAATAGAAAAATATATGAAAATATAAATATCTAAAATCAACCCAGCTGATGAAGAATCCCTTGGAGTTCCACACTACACTCAGTGTTTGGCTGACCTCCAGCCTCAGGCTGCTATTCCTACCCTCTCTCCCTTGTGCTAATCAGCCAGTGGCAATAAAACTAAAATTAAAAAAAAAAACTTTTTTCTTGTACACAGATGAGGTAGACAGAGTAGTTCCCTAAATCAACAGGTCTTATTGAGGCAAAAGTATGAACTTCCATTTGGTTCTTCAGCCTAGAATCACAGCAAATCCTTGCAAGACATAAATAGCAACTATGAAGAAGGACAATACATTAGAGATCTCTGGAGTTCAGTCACCTGGCAGACGTCAGAGCGTATCCCTGTCTTCCAGAATCCCTGGCTGCTCAACTCCACGGTCACCTCTCGTCTCATTGTGTTCTTCTGACGGATCTTCTGCAGTGCTTCCTAGGCAGGGAGAGGAGGGAGCTCCTGAGAATGACTTTTGACAGCAAAGCAGTATCACTGCACACACGAGTATGCTCACAACACGCCTCTGAGGTGAGCAGTTTGTGAGACTAGTCCACACCGTGTAACTGCCAGCCACAGACCGTGATGAACATGCTGGAGTACAGTGCAGACAGAGGGTTTTGGTAGATCGGGGGGAAAACAGAGATGAGAAACAAGTACATTTTTTACTGGAAATTACAGAACAAAACAGTCCAGCTTATATATCCAAGATGATACATAGCTAAGCGAGTTGTTCTTATAATGAAAGCATCTTCTTTACCCCTGAGTGCAAAACAACCTCTTCATTCAAGTCCATCATCATGAGTACTCCTGATCTGAAGCATTCAGTTAGAACAAAGAGAAAGGCTTTGGTTTGTGATCTTAGCTACTTCATAATAGTTATTGTTCAATAGTCAGTACTCCCAGTCTGGGAAAGGTGTCAGCTTTTACTAGTCCTGGAGTCTATTATGATGAAATCTACAAATATAATAATATAATCTGTTTTGTCTTCACCACTGTCTGTTTGATGCTGCATAAAGAGTACATTTGTCTCTAGAAACTACGACAGTGACAGAATCATTGAAAGATTCTGACAGAATCATTAAAAGAAAATATTTTCTGTAAAAATAAATGAAAATCAGCTAAAGTAAATCATCCCCGGATCAGGATCACCAGGCTCCAGTAGTACAAAGCCCCTGGAGCATGCAAGCTCCCCACACAACAACCACCAACAGTAAAGTCTCTCCCAGTGCTCTTCCTTCTTCAGAAGACAAAAGAGCTGCAACCCATCCTCCCTCTCCTCCTCCTTTTCACTACAGGGCACTGCTCTCAGCTGTCTCTTCACAGCTTCCAGTCTGCAGCCTGTGAGCATCTCAGGGCAGGAATGGGCTCCGTCTTCTGTTCTGCTGAGACTCAGAGTGGTTCCAAGAGGCACATCTATTCAGACGCAGATTCATCAAACCTCAGACACCTCAATACTGAGGGATCTAGGGTATGAGGCTAGTTAACCCTGGCTCCTTTTATATTCAATGAAGGGGGATAAAAGGCTTCAAAAAACACATTTCTCTCTCTCTGATGACTTCAAAGTGAGCCTTCAGGTCCTAATTTATGCACCTGCTGCAAACGCTCCAAGTTAGGTTAGCAGAATAAAGCCCCCAGGCACGACCTTGTCACAAATAATAACATCACACCACCTCACAGTAGTTAGTGAAGGACTGATGGCACACAGAACAGAGATGCTTACAGCACTGCACTGTTTAAAATTTGTACTTGGAGGCTGTGTCATTGGGTGTTTTCTGAGACAGACGCTACAGTGTTTGATAGACGTAGTTGTACTTGCAGGCTGACTGGCTCAGGAGTACTTCAGTCCTACTCACAATACATGATTCATAATCTTTAAAAGCCCATGTAGCAATCAGGTGCAGCCCTACAGCTCCTGACACCTCCCCTGGCCAAACACACAGGTTATCCTCACACAAAGCAGCTGCTTCAGCCCTTTGTGCCTCTCTGATGGCAAACAGCTGATAAACTCATTATCCTGGATAATATGGTCTAGAAACAAAAATGAGTGCACCACACTGTAAGTGATAAATACCAAAGGAGCATTTTGCCTTTTGAAGCAGAGCATAATCACCACCCTACATATAACCCACAACAATTTTATAAATAAGTCACCAGACCTTGATGAAAAGATGCCCGTAAAACACCGGTCTTCCCTTCTACACCCCGAGTGTGGAAAGCTGCAGCAAACAAAATTATTTCCTACAGGGACAGTTTTGGTTTTTGTTTTTCTTAAACTGTGGCACAGTTAAGTCACAAGTTTGTGGGTTTTCTCATTTAGATGTAAGGAAGCTAAGGGTTTATTTAATACCAGCATAAATAAAACATTAACTAAGACTCTTGCTCATGCATACTATGCTTTACAGTAACCATAAAAATGAGGTGTAATGTCCAATATATCAAATATTTACTGCAACCAAAGCTATGCAATTAATGAACTAGGGAAGACTCAGGAATTTGACTCAATGATCCTCATGGGTCCTTTCCAACTCCAGATTTTGTGTGGTTCTGCAAACCGTCAGGGTTTCTGATCAATAAAAATACAACGGCACTTAATTAAATTCCAAAGAAGTTAACTTCTCCTCCATGTACTCTTTACTTGAGTTGTCCAAGAGTGCCTGCTAAACATGCACCAGATAAACTCAAAACTTTAGTTCAAGATCTTAAAAAAAGAGATACCTGAGTTCAGTGACTTCATTTTTCTGAGTTTAATTCCCAACTGGTTGAGCATCTGCACTTAGGAAATGCTTATTGCTCAGGACTTTGCGGGCGGTGGGTGGGGTGCGGGTGGAGGGGAGAAAAAAGACCAAAATTTAACAAATACCTCATTTTTCCTTACAGATTACTGACAATAATAAGAATCAGATGACTTCAACTCAAAGATCTTAAGGAATGTCACTAAGATGTCCAATAAACTACAGTTTAAAACTGTGTACAAGTGTGTCAGTTTTTATCTCAGATGAGAAACGTTTAAAATTATGGGTCGTTTGAAAAGTGCACTGCAAAATCAAAAAGCCCTCTCTATGCTAATTCCTGAAAGCATTAATGTCAATGGCTATAAAGAAGTTAAGGTTCTCTAATGATCATTTCTATAACTGGGTAAAAAACTTGCTGTAGTTTGACAGCTGAATAAAGGAAAAAAAATCCATTCACTAACAAGCAAAGATAAAAATAAAATCAGTGCTAACAGCCTGAAAAGAAAGGCTTTTGTGAAGGATTTCTATTGTTTCCATAAATAGGGCAGTCACAGGGCTTTACTCCCTCCTGAATTACTGTACTGGATTATCAGTTACTGGAAGGTCCAGCATACCTCTCTCTGTGATAATTTCTGTTTATCAGCCTGTTTGACTTTGGGACTATTAGCCAGCAGGTGACGCAGCTTCACATAACTCTTCCACAGCTTTTGGTATCTGAAGGACAAAAGGAGAAAACAAATATTTTGGTCAATACAACAAAAATCTTTCACCATTTGTCCTTATGAACACAAGAGCTGCTAATAATGCAACCACATACACGCAGATGGTCTACAAACATCTTTTTGCTCCAGAAAAAAAAAAAAATCTCAAAGCATTTTCCAAGAGAGGTGACAATGTCTCTGCAGTTGTTCCACCATGGATGACACAGCAGCAGAGAGGAGGTATGCAGTATGAGGTGAACAGCAAAGCTCAGGGCAGAACCCAGCTCGCCCAGATACCCATCCATCCTCTCCAAAGGGCCCCACATGCTGAAAAGACTTGCCCACAGCATAATATCTCAATTCAGGCAGGTGAAAACTCCCTGTTCTCCACAGGGTTTACTCATCTTTCACTGAAATGCACTAATAACCTTTCCCAAGAAGTGTCTCTCCTTGCTCTGGATGAAACATTTCTGTGAAGCACACGAGGAAGAGCTCTACAACTCATGTGCAACACAGTCATTCTCTGAACAGTGAAACAAGCTTTGTCCCCCACGGGTTTGTGCTGAATGGAAACAGCAAGTCAAGTTTTTTCTCTGGTTAGTGTATACTTAAGGTTTCTGTTTTTCTCCAGCCATCTAGCCTTTTCTTATTTTGGGGATGCCTAATTACACATGAACTTCAATAACAGAACCTTTTCCTTGGTGGGAGTCCCACTGTGACCTAACACAGATTTTCATAAGACTTGAAAGAACTTACTCCATCTGTAGACAACATCCCACTGTTACATTCTATTGCCATTGACCAACAGGTTCACAAGTTACTATGGGAGGAGTGACCAAAAGAGTCATGACATTGACCTTGTGTCCTTAGGAAATGAAGCCATCTCCAAAACAGTACCACCTCTGCAGTTTTAAACCAGACTTTTAATAGAAAGCAGGGAATTAGAGGACAGAGGGAAGAAGTTTACCCAAGTAACTTATTTTTTTTAATATCTACATTATAAAACAAGATCCTTCTAAGCACCAACTTAAAGCAGTGCTTTTATCAGGGAGTTACCACATGAGAGGCAAGGCAGTAAATGAAGCAGCAGGTTTTTACTATTTCATAATCTTCCCAGCATCCCACAGTCACAGGCACACAAATACAGCTTTTCTTAGTAGCATTTTTTCCCATAGCTATTTCTCTGCAACATTCCAGAATGTGTGCTCTCTGCCTCTAGAGATGCTGATATTTTTTGAGTCTATAAACACATCTGAAATTGTCAACCCATAGACTTTTCTTATGCTCTGTTCTCTGCATTTCTGCAATCTATTTCTGACAAACCCTTATCCAAACAAGAAAAATGAATTAATGGATAAATCAACCAACCAGAAAACAAACTCCATGAGGAGGTTTCAACCTAAAACCAAGAACCTGAAACTATGATCTACAATACATGTTTTACTATTAGTATTAACACGGGTGGAACAAGCTCTGTTATTGCAGTTAAGTTTGAGAATTAATAAACAGATTACAATAAGAAAAATTCTGTATTAGAACCTCATAAAGAAAAGACATGGTAGAGAAAAATCTTTTCTGGGCATTATTTTTTTCACACATGTACCAGACTTAAGACTGAGGCAAGCATGTCTTAATTCTGTAAGCAGCTCTGGAGAAAAAAAAAATAGTAATGGAAATTTTAAAGAAAGTTAAAACAAAAAAGCATGGGAAGAACAATCTTTGAATTTTTATACTGTTTTCAATGTAAGGTAATAGAACTTTAAAAATATTAAGAAATTTAGCATCAAAATAGAGCTGGTTCTTAATATTCTTTGGTCTAATTATTTTCTTTTCATGGATAAGAAAACTAAAGATGAGGACTTAAAGTTATGCTCAAAGCCAAAAGAAAATAAGTTATTATCTGGTTAAGCACTTGCTCTTCCCACTTCCCACCAAACTGAATTTTAAATTCTCAGCAAGCAGTTGTAAAAGAATAAGCCCATCATACATATGCATGTGAGCGTTTGGCCCTCAAAACTGCAGGTGGCATTCAGTGTTTTTAAACACTGGAGGAAAACGCGTGAGGACAAAGACAACCTTAACTCTACAGGCACAAGAGATGGGTTCTACACTGTCTGTCATCATTCTGAAAACACATCTCCAAATCACTGGAAAAGTTCCCTGAAATTGTCAGAAACTAAGAAAAGAACTGTGACCAAAATCCAGCCATGTTGTGCCACTACATGAATCCACAGTGAAACAGCATTTCTTGCTCTGACTGAAGCTCTGATTCCCTCTCCACTCCTTCACTACATTCCTCCCAATCTCTGTAAGGATATAAAAAGGTACAGAGAGAAGTAGCACAGATGCAACAGCTTCCAAGCTAGGGAACAGTACGTAGACTTGATCCTTCAAGGCACAGAGAAAGAGACAACAAAGTAGGATATGCAGGGTGCAAGACAGAGCAATGTAATAAAGAAAGCAAGCAGAAAATGGCTATATTCTTCATTATTAGATCGAAGACCTGAAAAGCATCTTAATAAATTATCAAGTAACAGCTCTGAAACAAAAGTCAGACTTTTTTCATATAATGCCCAACATTACTGGGGAATTGGTTACCTGGAATCTTCTCCCTGTCAGTGACATAAAAAGATTCTATCTGGGATTTGAGAAATTTAGAAAAGGAAGGTCCATTTAGGGCTGTTAAACAATTATCTAAATATATCCTGTTGCTTTAAAAGTCTGTGTGCTACAGACCTTTGGAAGCCTGGTGTCCTGGTTTGAGTTAGAAGAGAACTAATTCTGCTCAGTGATTTTTACTCTCCAGCTCAGTCAGAAAAGACTGCTTCTAGCAGTGATAATGCTTGATATTTAGAGTTCCCACCAAGGATTGGCAGTAGTGACAGTGATGCAACGGCAGTCAGGGGGGCTGGGTTCGATGCTGGTTTTGTATATATTTATTATTACTATTTCATTAAAGCTGTTCTAGCTTGCTTTTCTAACTTGTAAGTCACTCTCCCTCGTCCCCTTTCTCCTCCCATTTGGGAAGGGAGAGGGGTTAATAAAGGAAGTCTGTTATATGCCTAGTGGACTATAATAGGTGACCCTAAACCTTGACACTTGAGTAAGTATTTCTCCTTCTCTGCCTTCCTGTTACACTGTTCTCCAAAAACCCACAACTGGCCTCTCAGCAAAATAACATGGAGCTTGTGTCCAATGTTATAAGCACTAAGCATTGTGACTCAATTAAGCACAGAAATGAGCCCTAGTTAAGCCACAAATGACAACAGTAATGCACTTCTGAACGAAACATGGAAGGAAGAACATCTTACTGAGGATCTCCAGCATAACTGAGTTGAGCAGGTCGTATCCCAAAGTGGACAATAATGGGGAAAGTAATTACATCAGGATTGAACTGTTCACGGTCCAGTTGATCAATACGAACTGAGCTGGGTTTCTGGAAGAAAAAACAAAATATACCTAATTGACAACAGCTCCATGTAAGATTTATTGCCACTAGCCCATACTACCCAGGAATCATGAAGCAGCAGTATTCCAAGCTTATCAAAATACACATTAAACTAACTGTTAATATTAATATAAGTATTTGGCAATGACCATAACTGAAACAAAGTTAATTGACTTAGCCCTCTCAGCAAAAAGAGGAAGTCTTTTTATTTTCATTTTACAAGTTGGGAAATTTACAGTTTGATTATTTTGAGAACTTAAAGCAACTTTCTAAGGTCAAACATCACACTGGAAATAAAAATCAGGATTAGCATTCTGGCATCCACGCTCCCATGTGCCCGAGTAGTTTGCTAAGATCAGGTTCTCTCTCTAATTTTAGTTCTGTTCCTGATTTCCCAAAAGCAAGTGAAGCCATTCAATCACACTGACTAAACAGCATTAAAAATATATAAATAAATCTGTCACGCTACTCTTAGAAAAGGCTCCTAGGCTGATGTGCACAATGAGGAATACAGTCTTGTGTAATGAGGAGACTTTTGTCCTTTTTACACTTCAAAACGAGGCTTTTTATAGTTAGAAAGAATAGTGTAGAAGGAGGCGACTTTCGTTTCATCTCCAAAAACACAGAAAATGAGTAATTGCACATCACTGTAGAAGAAATGCTGTGTACAGAGCTCTCCATCACTTACCTAGCACATCTAAAAATTCAGTTGAAGGTGCAGATTGCCTCCAAGTAAATATTTTCTCCATTACCTGGCAAGCTGCTTTGTTATGTGCCCTGCCCACTCCCCACTTCGCAATCAGACGGATGAGGCCAAAATTTTCTGCTTATCTAAGGTTTCAGAAAAAGGGCATTACTTCTAGTTAGCTGCATCTCAAAACTTCTAATTTAGTATTATGAATTTCTCAAAGATGAGTTTAGTTACAGAAACAGCTCTCACCATTCTTTTCACGAAACATTAAAAAAAGTGTCAAGAACAAAGATTTCACCCTTACAACCACCCTGGCAGAACTGTTCAGAGGAATCATTTTCTGCATGGATAAGCAAAGCCAATCCTATAAATAAAGGTAAGCCTCATCAGGTGGCCACATTTCCAATCTATTCTAGAAAACCAAAAACTTACTTAAAACTTTGACATTCAGATAGATGCATGTTTTCCAAGGGAAAAATGCTCAGAATCCCTTTGGACACGATGACTGAACACAAAGTTAATTTCCCCAACCCAAAAAAAGAAAAAAATAAAAAATAAGTTAGCTCATGCTACCAGGTTTTTTAAAAAAATGAAAATAGAAGAAGAGAAAAGGTTTTCCCCATAGCACTTCCAATAAAAAGTGGTTAGGACTACAAAATCTCATTAAAAACATGAAGAGGATTTGTAGCAGGCAGAATGTTGTTCTCCAGATCAGAGCTTGGTCCTGAAATACAAGTTTATCTAGTTTTGTGGGGCTTGTACGAAGCCAGTTGGAAAAGTTTTTACCTTCACAAGACTTGTTCATTAAAAAAAGAGGAACTCCCACCATTAAAAAAGAGGAACCTCTCACATACCCACTCCCCTCAAAAAAGCAGTCTTGCTACCCAACAACTCCTCTGAGAGCTAAGGCAGCAAAAATAAAAGAAATTCTAAAAGAACAGAGGCCCATCATCTCTTTTTCCTACTCCAAACCTCATCAATCAAGGCTTTGCTGATATGAGAAGACACGATAAGATTGCACACAGATTTACATTAAAACACATATACATTTGTACTAGTAAGAAAGGCAGCAACATTTTAGAAAGAGTGAAGTATTAAAGGGGATTAAAAATTGTGAACCTTTAAATCTATTCCAACACAGTTTCACTGAACTAATGAAACACTAGGAATTTAAATGGTTTTAAAGACTTCTGAATTATTGCTTATTGTTTAAGTATATGGGAATGATAAGTCTATCAAAAATTTTTCCCTCCTTCATCGTGCAGATGTACACCTCACTTTATATTTAAAAAAAAACCATATATAAAACCTAGATCTGCTCACGAGAGGGATTATTATTTCTGAAGTGATGTTGTGGAAGAAAGTAACAAAATAAATGTTAGTGCTTTTACTTTGTTGTGTCAGCTGGATAAAATTGAAGAGCTGTCATTTTCCAAAACAGTTTCACATTGTCTCTGTAACAGAACTGTTCTTCTAACATTGTAAAATGCATAGAAAATACTTTCATACTCAATAGAATGTGCTGCAATGAACAGAAAAAAATCCAAAACTAAGACGAAAGTCATTGCAATGTTCTTGAGAGAAAAAACATGTTCTAATGACAGCATTATAACATGGCAGCTTTTCAAAGTACTGCAGATTCCTTTTATGCTTACAGATTTTGATGTCCACACACATCTCTAAAAAACATTGTCTTCTTGTAGAATGCCAAGTCTGCCAGTAAAAATCACACAAAATCTCAGAAGTAGCACTACCACTGCCTTGTGCATGCAAACATTTACAGCTCAGTGACACAAGGATGGGGCATACAGGCATTCCTTTATGCTAAACAAAAAGACAAGTTTTCAGCCAGGATAAATGATCCTGCCCAAATTACGATTAGCTTATAAAGTAGTTCAGATGTAATTCTGCCATATTTAAAAATATTAATTTCAAGAATATATTTAGGAAGTCATCCGTGCTGTGGTTTGGAGACAAGTTTTTCACTTAGCAAACTAGTTTTCCCCTTAGGTGTGATACCAAGTCACATTTTTTCTGCAGAAGCTAAGAAGTTGAGCTGTGAGCAAAGGAGGAAAATGAATTTAGAGAAAGAAAAGTATTACAACTGAGAAAACTTTATGGCAGTCTAAAATACTAGGTCCAAAATATGCCTCTACTACTGAGATATCATTTCACAATACTGACCAAACCACAGAAACAGAATCCTGTAGCTTTTAGTGGACATCATCTATTCCTGTGACCCACATTTCTAAGAGTGTTAGTCAGAAAAATGGGCTAAATTCACATAAACACTGGAGTTGAAAGTCTGTGTTCACAGAATATATGCTTTATAATAGTAATTGTTCCAAAAATAATAAGGCCATAGGGGTTTCAAGCTTAGCACTGAAAATTAATGGATGTATTCATTAACGTACACAAAATTCCTCAATGTGAGAGCAACGTAGAAACAATGTGGAAAAAAAACCCACAAAGGCAAACCCCACCTTTTCCATATTCAGGGCAGAATCTGGAGAGAGCACTTTAAATAGAGCTAGGATGTCAAAAGAGGAAGATGAAAGAAAGTAGCAAATAGTAACTAATTTGCTGGTCTTGGGTAAGGGAAAAGAGAATGAGATCACACAAAGACTGTCTGAGAAAATAAGAAAGCAGAGGAGCAAACTACAGTTTCACGTACATAAAACATAGCTGTTCCTCTTAATGCCCAGATTGACACAGAGCTCATCTGGAAATCTGCCCTTCAGTAGAACAGCAGTGGGTGCAACTCTTCCCGGGGTTGTAATGAGTCAGTGAACTGTTCCTATAGCAATCTGCAACTGTCACTGCTCATTTTCACCTTTCCAATTCAGCCTGTAGCAAATTCCTTGAAACAAGACATGTACATGTCATTGGGTTGTTCATAAATCAGAATTATTTGCTCTACCATGCCAGGGCTGGTAACGATCATCCCTTTGCATTCTTCTGCATATTTCTGCCATTCCAGTTCTTCCCACTGAAGCATATTGGCAATCTCCTCTTCAGGCACCAGAGCTTTATTGCATCGTAACAAGTACAGAAGGATCTGATGCATTGAGAGCACTTCTTTTCCTCCATCTTAAAAACATAAATAAATAAAACACATTTCAGATATTCACTCCTAAAACACAAGCAAAAGGGAAAACGGGCAGAACACAGGAAATCTTTGGATGAGCAAAGTAAAACGCAAAATCTTTAAGTGGCTTGACAAATGTGAAGGCAAATGTTTTATTGATGAATACTGCACAAACACTTTGTGGAACTGGAAGCACTAATGACAATGGTAGCAAGAGCAACAGTTCCATCACACTGTGAAGCTGAAGTTTCCAAATTGCCTTAAAAAACTTTAAAATGAGTAGGCAGAACAGACAGTTGCATTGTCCAGTTACATCTTCCTTTTCAAACTTTAATAATTATTTTTACAACGGTAGTTAAAAAGCCTTTAGGCATTTATACAGATTTTAAAAAGAACACTCAAAATTTTATGGGATACTTCTGGATGAGTGTAGCAAGTTCTCCTTGCATTTTAAACTCATATTTAGTGCTTACATGCTGTATCTGCAGTAATAAAGACTAAAGAGCCTTATGCTGTCTTCAACCACTAAATGACTCAAGGACACGTGGAAACTGCTAAATACATATAAGTATAGAATTGTCCTGGTTGGAAAAGAACTTTAAGATCATCAAGTCCATTAACCCACCACTGCCAGGTCCACGATAAAGCAATGTCACTAAGCACCACATCTACAAATCCTTTAAATCCTCCCAGGGGTGGTGACTCCACACTTCCCCAGGCAGCCTTTTCTATCCAGTGCTTTACAACCCTCTCAGTGAAGAAATTTTTTCTAATATCTGATCTAAACCTTCCCTGGTGTAACTTGAGGCCACTTGATCTTGTCCTATTGCTTGTTACATGTGAAAGCAGACTAACCTCCACCTTGCTATAACCTCCTTTCAGGTACTTGTAGGAAGCAAGAAGGTGTCCCCTCAGCCTCCTTTTCTTCAGGCTAAACAAAACCAGTTCCCTCAGCTGCTCCTCATAATATTTGTTCTCCAGACCCTTCACCAACTTTGTTGCCAGCCTTATGCTGTCTTCAACCACTAAATGACTCAGGGACACATGGAAACTGCTAAATACATATAAGTATAGAATTGTCCTGCTTGGAAAAGAACTTTAAGATCATCAAGTCCATTAACCCACCACTGCCAGGTCCACGATAAAGCAATGTCACTAAGCACCACATCTACAAATCCTTTAAATCCTCCCAGGGGTGGTGACTCCACCACTTCCCCAGGCAGCCTTTTCTATCCAGTGCTTTACAACCCTCTCAGTGAAGAAATTTTTTCTAATATCTGATCTAAACCTTCCCTGGTGTAACTTGAGGCCACTTGATCTTGTCCTATTGCTTGTTACATGTGAAAGCAGACTAACCTCCACCTTGCTATAACCTCCTTTCAGGTACTTGTAGGAAGCAAGAAGGTGTCCCCTCAGCCTCCTTTTCTTCAGGCTAAACAAAACCAGTTCCCTCAGCTGCTCCTCATAATATTTGTTCTCCACACCCTTCACCAACTTTGTTGCCCTTCTTTGGATAAGCTCCAGCATCTTTCTTGTAGTGAGAGCCCCAAAACAGAACCCAGTATTCAATGTGCAGCATCACCAGTACAGAGGGACAATCACTCGCCAGTCTTGCTGGCCACACTGTTTCTGATACAAGCCAGGATGCTGTTGGCCTTCTTAGGCACCTGAGCACACTGTTGGCTTATATTCAGCCAGCTGTCAACCAATATCCCCAGGTCCTTTTTTGTCAGGCAGCTTCCAACCACTCTTCCCCAAGCCTGCAGAACTGCCTGGGGTTATTGTGATCTGGCACTTGGCCTTGTTGAACATCATATCATTGACCTCAGCTCCTCCATCCAGCCTGTTGCCTCCAAAGAGCCTAGTACACATGCACCCCAGACCCCAGAAAACATGCACAACAAAGACTGCTTCTAACAAGGGAGAGACAGTATAATAAACATCTGGCTGGCTCCAGGTAGCTAGTTACACATGTGAAGATGAAGACAGGAAAGATGAGCGACGGTACTGACAGACTACCACTCTGAAGACACTGACTATTCAAATTCATTATATCTGCTCACAGGAGTAAAAAGATAGCCACATCACTACAGTGCTTTAATTTTGACACACTTCCCTCTGACCCCCTCCAGCAACAGGGTGTTAATCTGTAGGTATGAAGGCATCTTCAAGTTTCATCCACACAGCACAAATGCTGAATTCCCTTCCCAAGAGAGCAGGAGCAAGCTGGTCCTGCCACTGAGTACTTCCCCTCTGTCAGCAGACACACACACACACAAAAAGGAATGGAGGAAAGTAAAACCTTAGAGCAACGTGGGGGATGATGCCAGAGCACACAGGAATGGGACCCCAGGCACAGGGGAAGTCTCACAGAACTGCTGCCTAAGAGCAGGGTTGTGTACCATGATGTTCTTTACATGACACGCAAGGGAACAAGAGCTTCTCTTACTTCAGCTGGAATTACAGCACTATGGTACAGAAAAGATGAAAGGGAATGATATAACTTGGCCTCTTAGAACAATTAACTTCATTTAAACTCCAAGAAGGAATATTAAATGGGGAAAATATACCCCAAACCCCATTGGAAACAGAATACTTCTAAATAGCTACAGAGGCAGGTTTTTAAACGTGCAGTTTTCCTTCAATTAAAATGAAGACTCAGTTTACAAGATGTTTTTACTTTATCAAGAACTAGATTATCCTGTTATGCAGGAGTTAGCCCATGTACAACTATCACCAAAATATACACGATCCTGAAGATCATGTAGAGGAAAGGTATAGGTTGCTATAGGCAGCTGTGCTGAACAGCCTTTCCTGTGTCAGACATACAGGACCTGGGACCTCAAATGTTTTTTTTAAGTCTTTTACTCTCTTAATATATTTATTGACAGAAAATTGTATTACAATGACTAGAATACAATAACTATTCCACATGCTATTCATCCCTGGCACAGCCCAGTATGATCAGCTCAAAGCTCAGAGCTACCCACAGCCTAAGAAATCAACACAGAAAATCTGACAGCTCAAACCTCACAGTTTTAGACCATGTTAGAAAAAATAAGAAAGAAAGAAAGAAAAGTAGAGGAGATAGGAAATCAACAATTAATTTCTGTCTCTAAAGAGACAGTAGATGGACATGTGGAGATCTGTTACACCAATACCTGTTCTTCGAATAGACATATATAATGTTCTGCAAACATATTCTGGAAACTAAAAATCCCCAAGGACATCTGAGAAAACAATCAATACAAAATGCACATGTGATCTAAAAAATATCTGTCATAAAGATGCTAAAAGGCAACTATATATACAGAAATATCAGGATAAAGATTTTTAAAAACGAGTTAGAAGGCTGAGAACCTTACAGAGGAAGTGCACAAGAACACAAGTTACAGAGTTATCTCTTCCTGCCAGTCAACAGGGCAGCATTGCAGAAAGAGCTGACTTCTAAAGTAAAATACACCAAATCAGAATATAAACCCCCAAACTAATAGGAAAACACCCTCAAGCTACACAAACCAGGCAGGTCAAACTTGTTTTCATTTTGTGATGAGGTCAAGTTAATCAGCCACATGTGGCTTGATGGCTTATTTTGTAAATTGCTTCAGCAGAACCAAATCAATGTTTGCTAGCAAGTCTCAGAGCTCTGCTTCTGATTGAACAGTGTTGTGCATCCAGGAAGGAACAACAATTAGAAATATAGTCATCTAGCCATCAGTACTCTGCACAGTAACGAGCCAAACGTCATTTAGCTACAGCTATAATTAATATCCTAACTAAGTTTCAAAGCCCAGAGCAGAGAGCACCTCCAGGCCACAGCCCTCTTGATGAAGATTGTTCCATGTTTCATCTGCACCCTTGGTCCAGCAGCTGAAACACATCCTCCTGTCCAACACAACCCTTCCAGAGCAATCACTGGCTGGATCTCAGCAGGACACATTTGCAATGGAGCCATGACATTTATAACAACTGAAAATCTGTCCTAGTATCTTAGGATGTGCTAAATGCCTGCATAAGCTGTTCACTCAAAATGAGCATAATGCTACACACTGAAGCTTGTCCTTGGCTGGCGGGCTAAGGTTGAATTGCACTGGAATGGTGTTTTTCTCTCTTCCACAGTCTGCTGCAAGGTCTAAGCTTGCAGTAAGCTAAAGAAAAAGATAACCAATCAGAACAACACGGGCTCGAGGGTGCCAATCATGCTGACCCTCAAATCTGGACATCAAGAATTTTAATACAATCACATGGTATCCTGAAGAGCAGATGGGACAAAATTCAGTTTTATAATTGAGATTAGATAATAACACTCCTCAAATGTCATATCTCCATCGAAGGCACAACAAGGATGACCCAGAACTGCCTGAAATCACCATGACATAGACAAAAGCTGGAAGCAAGACATTGCCTGCCCATCTGAATCCCCATTTTGAGTAAATCTGCTGCCAACAAGCACTAAAGACTTCAGATGGAAGCATCAGGTCTCTACACTGACTGAACTATTTGACTTGTAATAAGTTTTCTGAGTTTTGGGTTTGGGGGATTTTTGAGTGTGTTTTGGGGTGAAACTGTTGGTTTTGTGTTTTTTTGTTTGACTTCCATAAAGCTATAAAATACAAATATTACCTGGAAGAAATCTCACAAATCGTGGCATGAAGTGAAATCTGGGGCAGCAAACAGAGTCATTGTCAAGTGAAGGACCTTAAATATGGAAAAAAAGAAAACACAGAAAATTTATGAACAGCAACATATTTATTTGCAAAACAAAAAAAAAAATGCAACCCTGCCACAGATGAAATCAATTAGTGGTGATTACATTTGATAGGGCCTAAGTTTCAACCAGAAAAGTTAAAAAATGTACAGCAGAGGAATAGAGTAACAACTCTATTTACATGACAATTTCAAAGAAAGCTAAAATAACTTGAAAAGAATCTAGCAAAACCACCATAGTTTTATTTAAAACAGTGATTCTGGAAAAAAAAAAGTATTATAGGATTAATTCACTTAACCCTTCCAGATGTAAGCATTAGTTTATTAGTCCCTCTTGATTAGTGGTGGGGTTTTTTTGCTACAATAATGAAGATAACAAGGAAATTTCAATGATGCTATTTTGTGTTTTCTTCATTTCCTATTTCATCATCCCATGTTTTGCATGAAACAAAAACAAAACCATGAAGTACCCAGTGTTAAAAAAGAAAGGACAATCACAACCAGTGATACAAAAAATAACACTGATACTAAAACACATTGAGGATCAAACCAAAGAAGGCTACACAAAGCATATGAAACTTGTATGCTCTGTTCTTGAATGGCAGAAAGTGCAGAGCACACCTCCACAGACGAAGTCAAGACACCAAAACACACCTACAGATTCTGAAAGGAAATTCTTTTGATATTCCTGGTGTTCTTTTGGACCACGGTAAGGATCATCCCTGAAATTCTCCCTTTTTGCAGTCTTCACAGAAACATATATTTTCATCTTGTCAAGCCAAAAGCATTCAGCTATAATGATATGTTATCCCTCTATGGCTGTCTATGACACTGCTTTGTAAGTTGACTGTACAGGAATCCTGTATGACTAACTTGTTTGCTAGCTTATAAAAACAGACATAATAGTTTACCCGACACTGTGGCTCTCAAGAAATCACGTACATCTGCCTTAAAAAACACACAATAATATTTACTGCTTGATTAAATGTTTGGGACTAAAAAGAAATTTAGTTTATCTGCAAGCATACACTGCCAAGTTTGTGTATTTTAATTGCTACAGCCCACACTAATGAACTCTAATATATTTCATCTTCTTGAAGAACAAAGTGGAAGTTTGTTCCTTTCACATAAACCAGCATTTGACTTTGTTCTTTTGATGTCCCTCCCTACTTTTTTCTTTTTAAACCAAAGAACATAATGAAATAGAGTCCTTTTTACAGAAGCTGCAATTAGTTGGGTTTTTTTTTTTAGGTTATTTTTTCCCCTAAATAGAAGTTACCTTTAAGATTCCAGTCATAGAGCTCCAAAATATCTTTGAATAGATAGGAAGAGAAGAGTTCAAGACCTCTCACACAAAAATTCTGGGGAAAGAAAAAAATAAAACAGAATTATTATTACATAATACTGTAATACAAATAATGACACTACATATATTTAAATAGAACAATGGAAAAAAAAATAGTGCCTTCCTATTTGCCAGCTGCTAAACACTGGGCTTTGGAAACTGCACCAACATATTTGTAATCATCGACTGCAACATAACACAGGGATCTCTTCAGAAAGTAGTGTCAAGAAAGCATTGTAATGCAGACTTTTTAGTCAATGTCAAAATCAATACTATAGGCAGAAATGATAAATCTGAGATAGTTCTCCATGCACTAAACTCCTTTCCCCTGAGTAAGCTAAGCAGATGACATTTCTGAGAATAATCTTTCTCGTAACTCACTTTCTCCTACATGTTCATATTAAAAAGCTTATAAATCACCATCTGTGATATCAGGATCACTTCCATAGCAGTGTATCAGTACAACACCAACTGAAGAGTTTGACCTCAAGAGTCAATAAGAAAGAAGAGGAAAAAATAATAAATAAATAAATAAATAAATAAGAATGAGACTGTTCTCATCCAGTGGGGAAGCAGCTCCTGTGAAACAAAGAGCCTTCATTCCGGAATGAAAGAAGTTAAAAGGTCTTCCTTAATGAACAAAATCAGGACAGGTTGATATAAATTGTATGTGTAAGCTACTGGCTATAAATTCCAAACCCAGCAGCGCAATCTCTTTCACAAGAACGCATTAGTAAAGAGCTGCAAATAGTGCTGTAGCCAATTGACCAGGAGTCCAAGAAAATGTCAAATTCTCTATTTGGCTTGGTGGCCATTTGATGTTTTAGAACAAGATTTGGAGACAACATAGCAGATGCAGTAACAAGAAATTAATTGCCTTGAACACATTAATCTTGCTGAGGAATTTCAGGGTTATTGCATATACTTAGATGCTGTTGAGCAACAAAGAGAGATAACTAGAAAGAAAAATGTAAATATATGTGACTAAATTAAACACTGATCCTATCTTTGTAGTTAATATGCAGGGGTGTTTCTGTACCTACACATGCTGTTCTGCTGCAGCTATTTACTTCACTAACTGGCTTCACCAGGACTAATTTGCAGTAAAAAAAAAAAAAAAAAAAGAGATTATGAACTGAATGTTCTTTGTTTGTATCCACTGGAAATTTGTTTTGGCAACAGCTTATATTAAATACTGATAAGCAATCTTGAGAGGTTCAAACTCATGACTGAGTTTCAGCTCTGCCACTGACTTAGGTGGTCCTGGCAAACCAGCACTTCTATATGCCTTAATTTTTGTCATCCATAAAAGAAAGATGTCTAACAGCTTACAGACAAGAATACCTGACATATATTACATATAACTTAAAATGAAAAGAAGCTATGGATATAAGCACTTCTTACTATTTGATTTTAATATATGATAGTCTAGGTAAATGGATTTATGCTAGTCCCTGTGAGTGCAAGTTCCTCTTCAGCCATTTGTTCAGAACACAGCCTGTCTGTTAGAGACTTCACAAGATGGGATTCTTAAGAGTTTAATCCATTAAGCACATCAACAACTCATTACCCACTCTGACATTATGACTAATTATCCTTCTTACCTCAGGCATCATCTCCTCAATGAAATGAATTGTATAGTCAATGTTAAATCTGATTACTTTACATAGAGGAATCTGGAAGGAAAATAGAAATTCAGCACTGAAAACGTTACAGCATCAAATGTACACTTAATACAATTTTGTATGCAAAGGTATTACTGTCTGAAAGCTGAAGAGGGCTCTTACTGTAACAGCTGTGCTGGGGGACCATGAAAAGACAGGAACAAGAGCACATGCAAGGGAAGGAACACTCCTAACCTCCACCTCTGTAACAACACAGGGCTGACAGGAGGGATGGGTAAAGTAAGATTAAATATTGCCATCTACTGGAGAAGTTTTGTTTAAAAGAAAAAGCAAAGCTCAGTAAATCTCCATCTTACCTCCCTTCTGTATTTGGAACTGAGTTCAGTGGTGACACAAGGTGTCAGATCGATACCGTGACCCGAGGGCAGATGTTTCAGCACACTGCCAGTTCTTAGCTATCCGTCTTATATATGGCTTTAGGTCATAGCAACACAATGTAAGAACCTCAGGATAAATTTATAGGTTTATACTAATTTCACCCAATAAATATTTGCAGAAACAGTAGGACAAACAGCTAACTCCTTTTTTTCACCTTTGAAAAACAGTTAATTTGCTCACTACTGCTGAAGGTGTTTTTTAAAATGGGATTTTTTTAAAGCAAACTCACTAAATTTCTAAAGGACTACAGAAATGCCTAATCCTACCCTAGACATCTACAGCTCTTAGCAAGAATTACTATACACTGGCCTTGGAAGTGTGAAAGAATCTCAGAACCACTCAATGGTCTGGGAAAGTGAGGCAACCCAAGGTTACTTTGCACTGATTACCACACAAATACCTGAACAGTGCTAGGGCTGCACAGAAACCTACAGAATTAACACAGGCAAAATATTCTGCTTGCACCTCCTTGCAGCCCACCATCAAACATTTCACTATCTGACTAAAAAAAAAAAAATCTGTTGATATCTACAGGATAAACTAAGGAGCTACACTGACCAACCATCCAAAATATTTCATTTCCTACAATGTGATACATTATTATATGTGAATACAAAAATTAAAAAAACTTAGAAGTCAAAAGTCTGATTTAGAATCTGAGGAGAGTAAAACCTGTCACAGTGAAATCAGCAAGGCTTTCAAATACCAACATACAAAAATACACAGAACATTTGCTTACTTTCTAACATGTAAATTCAACCAGGGGGGGATATTCTGATTCAGAAACTCAGTAATCTGGGGTATTTTTCTGTGCCTTATGAGGAGCAGCTGAGGGAACTGGGGTGGTTTAGTGTAAAGAAGAGGAGGCTGAGGGGAGACCTTATTGCTCTCTTCAACTACCTGCAAGAAGGTTGTAGCAAGGTGGGTGTTGGCCTCCTCTCACCTGCCACAATTTACAGGACAGGAGGAAATGGTATTAAGTTACACCAGGGGAGGTTCAGGTTAGACATTAGGAAAAACCTCTGCACTGAAAGGGTGATCAAGAACTGGAACAGGCTGCCCAGGGAAGTGGTGGAATCACCACCCCTGGATGTATTTAAAAGCCATCTAGACAGGATGCTCAGGGATATGGTGTAGAAGTTTCCTGGTAGAGTTAGATAATGGTTGGACTCAATGACCTTAAAGGTACTTTGCAACCATAGCAATTCTGTGATTCTGTACTGAACAGAAAATGAGTGACTTAGAGAAGTGAACATGACCAAAATCTCCATGAATTAGAGTGCTGTGTAAGCAAGCAAACATGTGACTGATACCGTAAAATTGTTCAGCTAGTTAAGAAAGAAAGTTATAACTTCTGACTGAACTAATCATTCTCCCTAATATCTGACCTGCTGACTTATTACTAACAGTAATAAAAGTAGTAGGACTTCTATGAGTGTACAAAGCTAAAATTTCAAATGACACAAATTTGATTCCTTTGAAGTTGTTGGTGTTTGAATCTCTGTTTTTGCTACCCTTTGCCAAGCTTTTCTCAAATATGTTCCAAAATGCCTCTCAAACAGCAGTTTTTACACTGCCAAAAATCACCTCAAGGCAGCAAGACTCCTTCCAAAGGCCTAATGTGTTAGTAACAGGAACTGACAATACAATGTTGCTGTGTATTCAACTTTGTAGAAAAGTAATCATTTGCTGCTGATCACTTCCCCTATCTGAAATGAGGAAAAACTCACATGATTTACAGGAAGACTAAGCTCAATGTCTTCACCAACTACTCATGTCAGACAAGAAGAGTTTTCTTTGTTCTCTGTATGTTAAAGATTTCCACAACTCTCTGCCTTGCTGTCATGCAGTAGACACAAAAATCACAAAGGTAAGGTGGTCTCTTTATCTTTCTAAAGGGAGTGAAATAAAACTGTTCCATTTTGCTTGTTTGCAAAGTGAAAATGTCACCCCTTGGGGCAAACCTGCCTTGAACACCAAGGCTGAGTTAATGCTACAAGCCAGGGGTGCTTCACATCATCTACACCACAGGCTGAGTTCCACTCTCACTGGCTTCTTGTCTACAAGAGTCCCTTCCCCTGCTCACCAAAAGGGCAGGGCTAGCTTATATATTATGTAAGCAACCTGTCAGGGGGACGGGGGGAAGCCACTGTCTTCTCAGTGCCTTTAAGTCTTGTACTGATAACTGAGTTTTGGCGTTGGTGATGTAGCTAGTAACAGGCCTAAAATCAAGGGAAAAAACCACACGGTACAGGCATCTGAAAAAAAGTTCTTGAAATAGCAACATACTAAAAATTCTTTGATTGCGCAGAAATTAAGTATTTTCATGTCTTTCGTTCAAATATGGCTAAGTCTGCTTATATTGGAAAAGCAGGGCAGTCAGGTACCATCCACGTAGTTTTCTTGTTATGTTTGCTTTCACAGAATCACAGAATGTCAGGGG